>NC_057806.1:232448740-232534499 GCF_018294505.1 Triticum aestivum | reverse complement strand
GCGACTCCCAAGGGAAAAAGAGGCTATGTGGCGAATGGTAAAACCAAGGTTGGGTATTGCTGGAGGAGTTTTATTCAAGGCGAACTGTCAAGGGGTTCCCATTATAACCCAACCATGTAAGGAACGCAAAATCCGGGAACATAACACCGATATGATGGAAACTAGGGCGGCAAGAGTGGAACAAAACACCAGGCATAATGCCGAGCCTTCCACCCTTTACCAACTATATAGATGCATTAATTTAAGTAAGAGATATTGTGATATCCTAACAAAATATCCATGTTACAACAAGGAACAAACTCCAATCTTCACCTGCAACTAACAATGCTATAAGAGGGGCTGAGCAAAGCGGTAACATAGCCAAACAACGGTTTGCTAGGACAAGTTGGGTTAGAGGCTTGGCTTAACAATATGGGAGGCATGATAAGCAAGTGGTAGGTATCGCAGCATAGGCATAGCAAAAGAGCAAGCAACTAGCAAGCAAAGATAGAAGTGATTTCGAGGGTATGGTCATCTTGCCTGAAATCCCGCAAGGAAGAAGAACGAGTCCATGAAGAAGACAAACGGACGAAGTCGAACGAATCCTCACAAACGCGACGGTATCGGAACTAACCCGAAGAAGCAACACCGGAAAGAAGCAAACAACATGGTAAACAACCATCACATAAACATGGCATGATGCATAATCAAGTATGATGCATGTCCGGTTTAAATAGGCATGGCATGGCAAAGTGCACAAACAACACTACAAATTAAGTGGAGCTCAATATGCAACGAGTTGCATATTAACGAGACACCACAACAATTATTTAGTTCTCTCTCGGTTATGTAACCAAAATATTAAATGTTATTAAGTGGCAAGGGGTGAAGCATAAGTAAACTAAATATTTAGGCAAGTTTAAATGAGGCCGGAACAACAAACAACAATTCCGGAAAATCCCCATATGCATATATTAGATTTGGCACTGTTCTGCCTAAACCATATTTTAGAGTTGTTAAACAGCAAAAGTATGTGCATCATGTTAATCTATGCATTTTTCTACCCCATTTACATATAAAGAACATTTAAGTCTGAGCTACGGTTATTTAATTATGAGCATTTAAAAACGATGGCATTTCGGTAAATATGCATGCATTGAAAAATGCTAAAATACACAGGGTGGAAAAAATATGCATGGGCCCGAAGCATCACAATGCAGCGGCCCAGGGGTTGGGTGATGTTCTCCCGTAAACGGGTATCCGGCTTGGAGAGTTCAGGAATCCAGAGATAGTTAGTCCTCAAGATAGAGGAAGAATCGCCGCATTGTTCCTCCACCACCGCAATATGATGGGTTATCGGTGGAGAGTTAATCTCCCTTGGATCGGGTTTAAGCCCAATCTGATCATAGTCTATAGCGACCCCCAGGGCGGCGATATGATCCAAGAGCTCGTTTAGGGAAGAGAGCTCCATTGGATCCATCTGCTTAGCAAATTCCAAGCCGACGTGGAGGCTATTTTTGATGACCCAAGAAGTCTTCGTCGGTGCAGCGGCCGAACGGGCGGTCATGATGAAACTGCCTAGCCGGAGAGTTTGGCCGACAGCCAGGGCTCCCCCGACGGTAATGTTGTTTTTAATAACGAGACGAGGCATCCTTCCTTACGGCGACGACATAGTGGAACTCTCAATGAAAGCACCAATGTCGGTGTCAAAACCGGCGGATCTCGGGTAGGGGATCCCGAACTATGCGTCTAAGGCGGATGGTAACAGGAGGCAGGGGACACGATGTTTTACCCAGGTTCGGGCCCTCTTGATGGAGGTAAAAACCCTACGTCCTGCTTGATTATTCTTGATAATATGAGTAGTACAAGAGGTTATCTACCACGAGATCAGAGAGGCTAAACCCTAGAAGCTAGCCTATGGTATGATTGTATCTTGTCCTACGGACTAAAACCCTCCGATTTATATAGACACCGGAGGGAGCTAGGGTTACACAGAGTCGGTTACAAGGAAGGAGATCTACATATCCGTATTGCCAAGCTTGCCTTCCAAGCCAAGGAGAGTCCCATCCGGACATGGGACAAAGTCTTCAATCTTGTATTTTCATAGTCCAACAGTCCGGCCAAAGGATATAATTCGGCTGTCCGGATACCCCCTAATCCAGGACTCCCTCAAGGGGCTTCGCCAAACTTTTTAACTGTCAAACTCCTATGGCTAAGTGAGGGCGGTAAAGGCCGCATAGTCTGATTGCCTTGTTCATTTTACTAAACACCTCCTTTAAGGACTAGAATGTGGAGTAAAGAGTGATTAGATTTATTCCAACACCCCCGCACTATCTACGTGGGGGCCGAAGCCGACGACTGGTCAACCCTCAGATTTCATAAACGACCACACATGAGGTAAAATGTAAATCATAAGCATTATAATAGATAACATCACTGCTCCATATTACAGGACAGTATAATACAAATGTTCTCATGGGAAAATGATATCCTTCGAACATTGTTAAGCCACAAGGTGGGACCCCTCCAAGACGCCGTCAAAATAGAGCTTGGGTCAGCGATGCTCCTTGCCCTCCGGCGGTCCCTCGGTCATCAGCTTCTTGGCATCCAGCTTTGCCCAATGCGTCTTGACGCGGGCAAAGGACATACGTGCACCTTCGATGCAGACCGACCGCTTCACGGTTTCAAGCCACAGACAAGCGTTAACAAGCCGCTTTGCAAGTCCAAAATAGCTGCTTGGTACAGGCTCGGTAGGCCACAACTGGACTATCAGGTCCTTCATGGCAGGCTCCGCCGACTTGTGCAGCTCGACCTACTGCTTCAACTTCTCAATGAAGGGCAACAGATGTTCGAGTCCAAGATACCGGGACCAGAATAGCTTCTCCGTAGACATTCCTTGTTCGACTCTGTAATACTCAGCAGCATCCGATATACTACGCGGAAGATCCGTAAACGCCCCAGGAAAACCTGAATTCGTATAAGTACAAGGAAGGTTTCTTACGCACACTTGCTATGCAGAGCGAAAGATTTACCCGTCGTAATCTTTTTAGCCACCTGAATCTCCTAGAGAGCGTCCTGGGCTTCGGCTCGTGCATCATGTGCGCTCCTGCGGGCCTCCGCCATTTCGGACTCCTACGCCTTACAATCGCGCTCTAAGGACTCAAATCTCTTGATCACGCCCTGGAGCTGTTGCTGCACCCCGGCAACCTGGGCCTCGTGCTTCTCGCGCACGAAGCGTTCTGTGGATGCTTTGTCCTCGGCCTTGGGTAACGCCTTCTTAAGTGCCGCCACCTCGGTCGTGGCCACTAATAATGTTTATGACACTTTAGTCCGGCTAGACTACTAATTTTTTCGAAATATACCCATAGGTTACTGCATACCTTGGCTATCTTCCAGCTGCTTCTTCACGAGGCCGAGCTCCTCCTTGGCCCGCTCCAGCTTTCGCTTCAGTCCGGACACTCCGGTAGCATGAGCAGTGGCAGCCTGCAGCGATACCTGCTTATTCACATAGACAACTCATGTTAGACTCCCGTGATATTTGTTCTCAATCCTCTGTTTGGCTTTTCCTCCCGAACACCAAACAGAGCATCAGGGGCTACGGTCTATACAACGATATTTTTCCTACATCACATTAGTCACCTCAAAGTGCGTTAGAAGGCTGGTGCAGGCTTCGGTCAGTCCGCTTTTGACAAACCGAACCTTCTCTATTACCGTGTCCATAAGAACACGATGCTCATCCATGATAGAGGAGCCTTGTAGCACTTCGAGCAGATTATCCGGTGCCTCTGGTTATACAGAGGTGGTCACCGGTGGAACAGGCGCATTCCCTCCTTAGGGGGAATGCCGTTCGCTGGACCCCGGAGCCATGTAGATCTCCGGAATGGTATCCGGCTGAGGCCCGAAGGGAACTCGGACCCCGTCACCGGTCCCCATGGGGACTTTTTCCCCCGCATGTCCGGCGGCCGAGGAGCCATCCTGGGGTGTCACCCCGATGGTTTCTGGAATCTCCCCCGGCCTGGGAAAGTCTTTTTGGACGCCACCTCATCGTCACTCTTGGGTGAGATGGAATGAGCAGGCGGCGGTGACATGCTAGCCATCTCCTTTGAGTCCAGCGAATCCTCTGTCAAGGATCATGGGGAGCCGTCGCCTGCCGGACTGCAACGATAAGGTTTAATATGCGTCAATATTGCAAACCAAGAAGGCCGGGTGTTTTTGATTCTGGTACTCACAAGGCAGCCCGAGGCTTGGTCCGACGAGGTTGCTCCGGACTGCTGTCAGCATCCCACGCGGAGTTATCTGCGTAGGAGCCTCCCCCCTCTTGGGCGCCTTCGCCTCCAAACTTGGGAAGGCCTCCCTTTTCTCCCTTCCTCTCGTAGGGTGGGAGTCGCCTCCCTCCTCGTCATCGTCTTCGACGGCTGAGGGGTCTGTCTTGTCGTCAGACGAGACGACCAAGGTGCTCCTTCGGCAAAGCCCACGCCAGGTCCCCTTGACCGTGGTTTTGACCTTCTTCTCCGGCACATCATAAGGCGCTGGAAATAGCATCTTAGTAAGAGGTGGGGTTTCTTCATCTTCGGGCAGCGGAGCCGGACTATTAATCCATCCCGCTAGATCGACCCAGGCCTGAAAAATAAATTGACAAGAAGGCTTAGTATCCTCCCTCGAAATGTGTCCTTAAAGACTACACCTTGACGGCTTACCGAATTGGCCTGACGCTTAAAGTTGAGCCGGCGATCTTTGGTCAAGGGTGGCGGTGTCTCGCTGCCCTTGAAGAGCACCTTCCAGATATCTTCGTGCATCGTGCCGAAGTGCCTTAGCAGTGTCTGGTGCTCAGCCGGATTAAACTCCCACAAATAACAGGTCTGGCGCTGACATGGAAGGATCTGGCGTACAAGCATGACCTGGATCACATCAACTAGCTTGATCTTCCAGGTTATCATATTCTGGAGGCACGTTTGGAGCCCCGTGATCTCTTCCAGAGATCGCCAGGTCAGGCCCTTCTCCTGCCAGGAGGTAAGCCGCATCGGGACTCCGGATCGGAATTTGGGAGCCGCCGCCCAGTTGGCGTCGCGCGGCTCGGTGATATAGAACCACCCCGATTGCCATCACTTCACTGTCTCTAGAAAGGAGCCTTCGAGCCAGGTGGTGTTGGGCATCCTTCCCACCATGGCACCTCCGCACTCGGCCTGTTGGCCGCGCACCACCTTTGGCTTTACATTAAAAGTCTTCAGCCATAGGCCAAAGTGAGGTGGGATGTGGAGAAAGGCTTCGCACACAACTATGAATGCGGAGATATTGAGGATAAAGTTGGGGGCCAGATCGTGGAAGTCCGACCCATAGTTAAACATCAATCAATGGACAGATGGATGAAGAGGGAATCCCAGCCCACGGACGAAGTGTGTGAGAAACACAACCCTCTCGTGGGGATCGGGGGAAGGGACGATCTGCCCTTTTTCCGGGAGTCGGTGAGCAATCTCCTTGGCTAGATAGCGGGCCTCCCGGAGCTCCATGATGTTCTTCTCCTTAACGGAGGAGGCCATCCACTTGCATCTAGCCCCGGATCCAGACATGATTGGAATGTCTTCTCGAACGAGGAAAAGACGAATGCTTGGGCACTAGAGCTCAAGGACGGAGGGACTGGAGATGAAGAAGGATGTGGGTAAAGGAAGAGCGTCCTTATCCCCTTATAAAGACCGCGAATATTGAGCGCCTCCCCACTCGCCTTGAACTCGCCTATTCCCGAGAGCCGTGCAAAACGGCACGGTTGGGTTACCCATGTCTGTATTGATGAGAATCCCGTAATAAGGGGGGACGACCTTTGCTTAGACAAGACGTGCCAATGACAACCGCGTCTCGCAATGTGGAGTGGTAGACGAAAAACGGTTCTAAATTACGACCGGACAAACGCGATGTCATGTTGCAAAAGCTGTGAGCGGATTAGACTCGTGTAAGAATATATATTCTCTCTGCGGTTATATATGGTGTGTGTGACAGGTCCGGATACAATCATTGCATCCGAAGACTATCTTGTAGTTTAGAAAAAAGGGAACCCACCTTGGAATGCCGAAGACAAATCTGCGCACCGGACTCCTCGTCATTGAAGCCAGGTTCAGGGGCTACTGAGGGAGTCCTGAACTACTGGGTCCTCGGGCATCCGGCCTATTATCCTTTGGGCCGGACTGATGGGCTGTGAAGACATGAAGGCCGAAGAATGCACCGTGTCCGGATTGGACTCTACTTGGCGTGGAAGGCAAGCTTGGCGACCAAAAATTCCTTCTCATATAAACGACTCCATGTAAACCCTAGATCCCCTCGGTGCCTATATAAACCGAAGGGGATAGTCTGGAAAGGACATCACATATACTCATTATCATACCCAGATAGGCTATGTCGGCGTTCTGGGAACGGGGGTCCCCAGACTTGCCTCCCTGCGGCCTGCGGCGTGGCTCAAAGTGGGGCCCAGCGCGGCCCATCTTCACCAACACAAACCCAAGACCCTCGCGAGGGGCCAAGCCTCGCGGGGCAGACAACGCGGAGCTTCCTCAGGCACGGCCTCGTTAGGTTGGCTCACGAGGAGGCGGAGAGATCAAGGCGGGGTACCTCACGAGGTGCCTATGACGCAAGCCATGACGACCAAGGGTGCCAGGCGGGTGCCAGCCCGCGCAGTGTCCTCCTTTCCTCTTTGGTGCAAAGGGGGCAAGCGCAGCCGCGGAGTACCGAGGCATCAGGCAAAGGTTGCCATTTCGGTGCAACGAGACCAAGACCATGAGGACTACAAGATGGAGATCACCGTGGAGCCCAAGACGGCGTCATCACCAGAGCTTTGTGCAGGTGAAGACTACCTTTGTCAGGATAGCTGATACTAGCTGTCCCCCTTCAAATTAGCCCGCCATTGTTGGCTCCCTTCCCGCTCGATATTTGGGAAGAGGACCAGGGCCTCTATAAATAGGACCAGCCACCCACAGAGCAAGGGGGTTGGAAGGAAATAGGGGGGATCGAAGGATAAAAGAAAGGACCAGAGAGAGAGAAAGGTGACTGAACTCCTCCCAGCAGTTCATCACCCCAGCCCAGAACAGACCCTCACGAGGCAGTTCTTCCTTGTATTGTTCATCATCATCAGCCCAAGAGGCAATCGACCACACCACACACTGGTGTAGGGTATTACACCACAACGGTGGCCCGAACCAGTATAAACCCTATGTCTCTTGTGTTGTTCTTTCCGTAGTTTTAGATCCTAGCAAGGCGGAGTGGAACAGGTAGGTAGGAGGCGAAATCTTCGCGCGCACCCTAGTGTTCAAACCTCAAGGGTCTGCCGGAACCCGAAATCCGACATTTGGCGCGCTAGGTAGGGGTGCGCCGGGATTCGTCTTCCACCACCCCATTCTCCTCCGACCATCACGCCATGTCTGACGCTCGTCGGGCCCGCGCCGAGCGCCGGGCCGCACTCGCTTCCCGCGTCGCCCAAACGGCCCCTGTCGGCGGGTGTCCTCGCCGTTCCCCGTCACCTGCCGTCAACGCCGCCACTGGCCTAGGATCCGTCCGTGCGGCAGGACGGCCGCACCACAACTCCCTCGCTCACCCCAGCTGGTTCTTCGTCCCGCGCGCTCCGCGCGCCCATGGAGGCTCGGGCTGCACACATCGCGGCGAACGAGCTCCTGAGTGCACCGTCCTGTTGACTATGTCTACGAAGAATGGCTCGACCGCGTCGCTGAGCTCGTCCGTGCCGCAAGGGGCTCTCCTACGCCGTCCGTTCCGCTACACCGCACCCCGCCCCGCGCGGGCGATGAAGCTCTGGCGGCGCCCCGGCCGCCTCCTCCCCAGGATGGTGCCATGGCTCCAAGGCGCGTGGCCCCTGGGCGGAACCCGCTCCGTCAGGCGCCAGCGCAGCAAGAGCAGAGTTGTCAAGAAGTCCCTCGCCCGCAAGAAGCTGCCCGGGCGCTCCCTGCTCCAGCACGTCGCGACCATGATCCTGCTCCCGCGCGTCAAGATCCCGCGCTGCTCCTAGCTGCGGCGCGTGGGGACATGCAAGACCAAGCTCCCCGTCATCCAAGGCCTCCCGTGGCCACAACAGGCTGCTGCGCCTTCACCGCCGAGCTACGCAGCGTCGCGTGGCCCGGCAAGTTCAAGCCAGACTTGCCTCCTCGCTATGACGGAACGGATGACCCTGCAGAGTTCCTCCAGCTCTACGAGCTGGGCATCGAAGCTGCCAACGAAGACGAGAAAGTCATGGCGAACTGGTTCCCCATGGCGCTCAAGGACGGGGCCCGCACCTGGCTCCTGAACCTAGCTCCAGGCACAATCTCCTCCTGGGATGAGATGTGCACCCACTTCATCGCCAACTTCCAGGGCACTCGCGACCGGCCACCCACCGTGAGCGACATGCTCCGCATCAAGCAACAGCCCGGGGAGACCCTGCAGAAGTACATCCAGCGCTTCAACAACGTGCGCCCCAAGATTCCCAAGGTAACTGAGGAGGCCATCATCTCGGCCTTCTCCGACGGCGTGCGCGACGTCAAGATGAAGGAGGAGCTGGCGATGCATGAAGACCTGTGCACTTCCTTGGAGCTGTTCAACCTGACAACCAAGTGTGCCAGGGCCGAGGAAGGGCGTCTCTCCCTCCTCGAGCTGCCTGCCGTAGACCCAGAAGAGAAGAAGCCCAAGGCCAAGGATGTGAAGCGCAAGGGGGCTGCCGTGCTCGCGGCAGAACCAGACACCAAGCGAGGCAGAGATCAGCCCGAACCTTCCAAGGGCAGCCGGTACTGTGTGTACCACGACCTCCACACCCAAAACACCAACGAATGTCAAGAGCTCCGAGCCGTGCGAGAAGGAAGGATCGGCCGTCACCCTGACCGCAGTGACCGGGGCTACGGTCGAGGAGGAGGAAGGAACGCAGGACGCTGGGAAGACCGTGGCCCGCGCC
This sequence comes from Triticum aestivum, assembly GCF_018294505.1. Lineage (NCBI taxonomy): Eukaryota > Viridiplantae > Streptophyta > Magnoliopsida > Poales > Poaceae > Triticum > Triticum aestivum. The sequence goes on along the minus strand of NC_057806.1, from coordinate 232,525,603 downwards.
AAGGGTGGCGCGATCAACCTCGCGAGGATCGCTGGCAAGACCCGCCTCGCGAGGGAGGCTGGAGAGATCAACCTCGCGAGGGAGACTGGAGGGATCAGCCTCGCGAGGATCGCCCGCAGGGAAATGCAGGCCTCCCACCATTGCCGCTGCAGCCAAGGAGAAACGAGGACCGCCACCAGGACGAGGGGGCTGGGGCCTTCCAGGAGCCGCGCGCGATCGCCTGCATCCTGGGCGGGGCACAAGCCCCAGCCTCTCAGCGCATCTTCAAGCGGTTCGCCCGCGAAGTGAACGCAGTCCTTCCCAGGCTCGAAGCCACGTGCCCTCTCAGGTGGTCGGCGTGCGCCGTCACGTTCAGCTCCGCAGATCAGGTCAAGTGTGGGGCTACAGCCAGAGTTCTCCCGATGCTTTGCTCCCCGATCGTCAGCAACGTGGTGGTCACCAAGACCCTCATCGATGGTGGGGCAGGGCTCAACGTCCTATCCGTGGAGAGGTCAACAACCTCCAAGTGCCCTACAGCCAGCTTCAGCCAACCAAGCCTTTCTCTGGTATCACTGACGGCTCCACGGCCCCGATTGGGCAGGTCCGCCTCCCTGTCACCTTCGGAGCACGTGACAACTACCGCACCGAGCTCATCGACTTCGACGTCGCTCACATTCGCCTGCCATACAACGCCATCCTTGGGTACCCAGCGTTGGCCAAGTTCATGGCCGTAACTCACCACGGCTACAACGTCCTCAAGATGCCAGGAAGCGGCGGAGTCATCACGGTGCCCTGTGAAGAGAAGGACGCGGTGTGTTCCCTGGAACGAGCCTTTCAGGCCGCGTCACTGGAAGACCCGGATCGTGGAAGCAGGAGGCCACCCGAGACCGCCCCTAAGAAGAAGAAGGCATCATCCGGCCCGACCACTCAGGAGACAGGCCCCTCTGGGCCCGCGCCTGCCCAGGGGGAACCTCCTTCCATCGCATAGGAAACCGCGCCCGGTGCCCTCCTCAGGCAGGGCTCGGGGGCTCTCCCCTGGAGGGCCACCGACCTAGCTAGGGTCATGAGGGAGGCGCTTGGGCACCACATGGAGGCGTGTTTCAAAGCACGTTTCCCTCAAGCAGGAGCAAGGCAAGGAGATCCAGACCCTCAGGAGTTCGTCAGCAAGGCCATTCAGGAGCTACAGGAGTCAAGAGTCATGAAAGGCGGCTACCGCCTACCAGCAGTGGTTCCCCATCCAGGCGAGGATGGTGGGCTGCGCGTCTGCATCGACATACCAGGGCTCAACCGAGTCGCCTCTCTGGAGCGCCTCTGGCCCTCGCGAGTGGGGCGCTGCGGAGGCCCACCCCACAGCTACGTTCGCATGCCTTACGGCTTGCCGAACGCGGCTGACACGTACCAGCGCCTCATGAGGGGCATCACGGAGGCACGAGAGGCCAGGAGTTCCGTAGCCCTGGCAGGGATGGAGATGGCCCGTGAGGAGCCGCCAGCGCCTCTGGAGCCTCCCGAGGCCCTTGGGCTGGGGGCTCGTGAGGATCGGCTCCCGCAGCCCACCGAGCCTGCTACACCAATGCTCCTTCGTCCTCAACATCATCAGGTGATATCTTTCGAGTTTTATTTCCAGCTGGGAGCGCCCCCCAGGGCTGCATTATTCCCAGGCCGCGTGGGTCCGTCCCTGCGGCGTGTATCCCTTTTTTATTCCATGTTGTTAGCTTACCTTGTTGGGGGCGCCCCTCGGGCTGCATGATCCCCAAGCCGCTCAGGCCAGGCCCAGCGGCATGAATCCCATTTCCGTTTATTTCCGATTATGCGTTAGACCCACTATCGGTGTCAAAACCGGCGGATCTCGGGTAGGGGGTCCCGAACTGTGCGTCTAGGCCGGATGGTAACAGGAGGCAGGGAACATGATGTTTTACCCAGGTTCGGGCCCTCTTGATGGAGGTAAAACCCTACGTCCTGCTTGATTAATATTGATGATATGGGTAGTACAAGAGTAGATCTACCACGAGATCAAGGAGGCTAAAACCTAGAAGCTAGCCTACGGTATGATTGTTGTATATGGAGTTGTATCGACTAGCCTGGCCTCGGTTTATATAATGCACCAGAGGCCTAGGTTAACAAGAGTCCTAGCCGAATACGCCGATGGGGAGAAGTCCTTGTCTTGATCGCCAAGTCTTGTGGAATCTTCCTTGTATGCGGCAGTTGTCCGAACTGGCCCATGAGTATACGGCCACGGGGGTCCTCGGCCCAATCTATCAGATCAGGAGATGATGTGTTGAGTACCCCCTAGTCCAGGATACCGTCAGTAGCCCCCTGAACCAATCTTCAAGTTAGGGATGCTCCTCGATTCTTCCGAACTGTTCTTCATCTCCGGTCGTCGGTCTTGAAAACTGGTTCAACGAATCTTCTTTATCTTCGATCTTGAGGATCGCCGAAATGCATTCGACGAGTTTACACGTCGGGTATCCGAGGAGCCCCTTTAAGTTTACGGCCTTTATCAATGCCTTGTTATTTTTATGCCACACCTTGGTTTTGAGGTTGTTCCCGGGCGGCAGCATCCTCTTGCGTCCGAGCTCCAACGCCGTACTGCATTCGAGGTATCTTTAGCAGCCGAGCACCAACGCCGGACCGCTTCCCAGCTCTAACGCTGGAATGTATCCGAGCTCCAACACCGGACTATGTATCCGAGCTCCAACGCCGGACTGTATCCAAGCTCCAACACCGAAATATGTATCCGAGCCCCAACGCCGGAATGTATATCCGAGCTCCAACACCGGACTGTATCCGAGCTCCAATGCCGGACTATATCCGAGGTGTCGTAAATCACCTTGGTTCAAAGAAGTTTGAAGGAGTTTAGCCGAGCTTAATGCCGAAAATGCCCTCTATGGAGCTAGCCGCTAGCGCATGAGCTTTATGCCGGACTGCTTCCGAGGTGGTGCACCACCCCGAATGTGGGCCGATTTTTGTCAATATTTTTGATTGGTGCAATTTATTCTCTGCCGAGATATATAGCCAGTAGCCCTCAAGGTGGGTATCGGTCTAAAACCCGAGATGCACATGAAGGATGACATAAGACCGCTGATCCCAGTAGCCGCTGAGACTCAGGTCGATTTGCAAAATCGGCCTGAGGATCAAGTCCTAGCTCGGCAGAATACTTCGGGACACTAAAAGCGGCGTGCTCAGTCCTCGAGACTCAGGTTGGGTGCGGCCGACCAACCTGAGGATCAAAATCTCCTCAGAAACTATATTGCACATAAAATTTTCTGCATTGGACAAGCAATGCAGTAGCCCCCGAGACACTAGTCGGGTGGCAACACCAGATCAGGGGATCAATGTGCCCCTTTAATATTTGTAAATAATAAGCCCGAAGCCCGGTAGCCCCCGAGCCTTAATGCGGGCACGGGTGGCCGAATTAAGGATCGATATCCATAGTAAAATCACAAATTATGTGTAATGACTCTATGTATTCAAGTACTTTACATCATTAATGCTTGAATCCGCATTGTACAAAACTTTGTTGACCGACCATCAGCTTCCACCTCCTTGGCCATTAGCTGAGGAGTGTTTTTCCTACTTTATAAAGCCTTTATGAGGGCAAGGAGTTACGACAAACAAGGCAATCTGGTCATACGGTTTTATAAACAAAGGTACGCAGAGAGATATGTTATATTTACAATTTAACATAAGAAATGTCCTCCAAAGAAAATGGTCCCGCTATCGGTTTCTTCCTTTGGGTTGTCATGCTAAGCATGATCATTAAACCTCAGCTCTAATGTAAGAGCAAAATATTGAGGATTTAGTTTGGGAGGCCAGTTAATAGCCCCCGGTAGTGTTCGGCGACAGTCGGGGTCAAGCCGTAAACACTTCGGCCAATGTTATGAATGGCCCATCATTTAACATAGTCATCGGATCGCTGACCAGTTTACGCTTATTGTGAAAGTCAGTTTTCGGCTTTCTCCACTGAGGTGCTTAACCATGTGAGCTGGAAGGACAATCACAGTGGTTCTCCCTTTGCACGCCTAGCCAAACAAAACGGAACGTAGGAAGCAAGTGCAGGAGCCGGGCAACCCAACTATTGACCGAAGACACAATTCGAAACCGATGCATATATAGCAATATCTGAGAATGTTTTTGCCGAATCACTAAAGGTGTCCGGCGTTGCACTGCGAGACTAATGCTGGAAAAGCACAAATAGTTTTAAAAGTGCCAAAAAGCTTGGGAAACCAAGAAACGTCAGTAAAAACATGACGTCCGAACAATATCAAGTGTTCGGTGCCAATCCGAAAGTTGGTCTTAGAAAAAAGAAGTGCTTCTGTCGTGTTTTAACATGATACATCCTATCTCAAGACTTCGAGCGGGTCAGACTACGGCTTCAACCACCTATCCCGAGGGCGGAGTACTTCTCATCAGGCCAGTTTAGCAAACTAAACTCTAGCGGCTTTGAGAGAGAAATTAGGCTCCCCGGCTAGTGACCGCACACTCGTGTCAAAAAAAGGAGTGATAAATAATAATAAAACTTTGCAACGACTAAGAAGAAGAACACTTATTATAAAACGGCTCAAATAAACTTAAGAGCCCCAAGTGACTTGGGTAGAAGAATGATTGCATGTACCGAAGTACTTATATCATATCTATGTTCAACCGAACTTTAAATGCGTCTTAACCGACCGTCAGCTTCTCCCTCTTCGGTCAAGGACCGAAAAGTGTTATGTACTCCATTGGTCGAGAATATCGACGGTGTTTCCAATAACCAGGCAATCAGGCCATAAGGCTGTAACAGACAAAGCACGCTCAGGGAACTTATGCTATATTACCGTGAAGTGTAAGAAGCATCTTCGAAGAAAATAGTACGCCCACCGATACCTTTCTTCGGTGCTCATTGTTATTATGAGACTTGTGCAATAGATTTTTTGTACTCATGAGTTCTGTTGTGTGCCGACCATCATTGAAAACTATAAGAGCACTAGCTTTCGGCTTCACCCAGTCTGAGGTCCGGCTCGGTTGACCCGATCGTGACAATCGCAGAGGTGCTCCCTTTACTCCCTAGCCAAACAATCGGGAACGTAGGGGTAAACACAGGAGCGAGGCAACCCAGCTTGCAAATCGCTTAAGTCAATATGGTGCATATTATGGCGTAATACACGAACAAGGAACGAAGCCGTACAAGTATAATCATATGCAAGAGGAAAAGGCTTCATGAAGGAAGCCCCCAAGTAAACGGGATATTTGAATTTGTGCGTCACAAACAAAGTTTGGACAAGGAAAAAATTTTACAAGCAACTTTTTTCCAAAAAAGTATAATGCTTGGTCGAGCCGAACACAAGTTAAAATTTTAAAACTTTGAGCATGAAGGCAACTTAGCTGGTTAATGTGTTCGGTATTGATGACGCGGTCCGAGCTTGATGCGGGACAAGGTGCCATCCCCCAAGCCGGTCCCGAGGTGGCAAAGCAAAGAGCTCGGCACTCCGAAGTGGTGACATAGCACGGTTAATGCAGGCCGGCAGAGTGATGCCGAAGTCCCCGGCATGGGGTAATGAAGTGTTGACGAAGCCCCCCGTCCAGCCGAGGTGACGCCAAAGCATATAGTCCGGCTGGATCATTTTCCTGTGCCACATAAAATAGTGCAAACCGGAGATAATAGTAATAATGATAATTAAAAAAATGTTGCATAATAAATAATTTATACAAAGTGAGCAATAGAAGAAATATGGCCTGGCGCCGAAGTCAATGTCGATGCAGGGCATCGGCGTGATGTAGTAAAGGCGTGGCAAAGCCTGAATTCATAGGTCGGTCCGAGCTCCGGATACGGCATTCGCCGGACTATGTATGGAAACTGATCGAACCACCACGCGACAGTCGTTAATGCGTTCACCATTTGATAGACCTGTGTACATATCATGGACAAACCAGAGTAATAATTCCTTGGGAAAAAATGAACCCAAACAAGCAAAAAATATTGAGGTTAATAGCACCTGGTTTATTTGTTGTACCATCCGAAGGAAGGTGATTCCCAAAAGTGGGACTCGCTCCGCACACCCATTGCCTGATGGGCGATAAAATGATGGCATGGCAATGCTGGTAAAGGTTGACTCGCCGAGGCAAAGCCCTCGGCCCAGCTAACGTGACGGAGCTAGTCGGCTAGTGACGCTGAAGTGTCCGGAGTAGGTTGATGAAGAGATGGCGAAGCCCCCGGTCTAGCCGAGATGTCGAAGCCTCGATGTCAGCCGATGAGTCGAAGTAGGTCGGCGTGATGGACACCAGCTTGAAGAAGCAATAGTGTGGCCCTGTCAATGCAGGTCGTGACGTGGTCGATGCCGGCTTGATGAAGCGATCGTGCGGCGATGCCGGTATGCCCGCTCCGTGTAATCCGCGGGGCGGCAATGTTGGTGATGATTTATCCTTCGCGATGCCGGACTCTTGTTCGGCTTGCCGAGATGATGATCTGAAGAGGTTGAGCTCGGCTCAACAAAGTGACGCCGTGTCTACCGCAGGTCGGCAGCCGTGGAGTAATATTGCCGGACTGGTTTGACACCAACATGATGTTGAAGATCATGTTCAAAAGATCTTAAATTTAGTGGGATGTTTTCGGCAACAAAACACAATACCCCATACAAAACTTCCTTCAAAAGGGATGTCCGAAACCCTGTTCATAAAAAAGATGAACTCGGGTCGGACTCGTTTTCGTGCAGAAAACAGATCCGAAAAGTGATGCACTAATCGGAAGGTTCCCGGAGTTTGGACGGTTGGATCGAGCTGAAATTTTGAGAGGTGGTAGATACAGGAATTCCGCAGCCGATCAACGGTTGGATCTTCCAAACGAAGTCCGAGCTAGAAGATGGACACCACGCCCTAAACTCATCCAAATTCCCGTCCAGATTTGACAGGGCTCCGGTATACCGTGGATGGCCAAAGATTCCTCCATCGGAACTCGAAGAAATTTTCTAGGGTTGTTGTAGACACAATTCCGCACAATTCCACCAAAGCGATAGTCAAAGCGATACTCCAGGAGGTGGTGGCGGCAGATACGAATTTGCTGTCCAGAAAAACAGCACGGACGCTTGAGGGCAATGTTGACGTTGAGCCCCCGAGCTCCATAGATGATTCCTCCGTGATCTTGATAGAGATCAGAGTTGATGTTTGATGAAGGCCCTCATACGAACATGGTGATCCGAACACGGGGTGCAATTCTTGGTCGAACCAAGGTGACCAGTAGAACTGGTGATGGAGAGGCCGAAGTCGCAGTTGATCTCCCGGCGAGCCATCGATCCTTTTGTCGATCACACAGCGGAACTCTCAATGAAAGCACCAATGTCGGTGTCAAAACCGGCGGATCTCGGGTAGGGGGTCCCGAACTGTGCGTCTAGGCCGGATGGTAACAGGAGGCAGGGAACACGATGTTTTACCCAGGTTCGGGCCCTCTTGATGGAGGTAAAACACTACGTCCTGCTTGATTAATATTGATGATATGGGTAGTACAAGAGTAGATCTACCACGAGATCAAGGAGGCTAAACCCTAGAAGCTAGCTTATGGTATGATTGTTGTATATGGAGTTGTATCGACTAGCCTGGCCACGGTTTATATAATGCACCAGAGGCCTAGGTTAACAAGAGTCCTAGCCGAATACGCCGGTGGGGAGAAGTCCTTGTCTTGATCGCCAAGTCTTGTGGAATCTTCCTTGTATGCGGCAGTTGTCCGAACTGGCCCATGAATATACGGCCACGGGGGTCCTCGGTCCAATCTATCAGATCGGGAGATGACGTGTTGAGTACCCCCTAGTCCAGGACACCGTCACCCACCATGCTTGATTATTTGATGCCGGTCCACGGTACCTCTTCTTCTCCATACCGACCACTTGCACATTAAAGGGGGGGCACTTGAGCATCGCGACTCAGGGCTCTTACTGGCTCTCCAGCCCTCACCCTCTGGCCTTGTCCATGGCATCGCGACCTGGCATACCAGCGATGGCTGAGACCAGCTCGAGGGCCGGGACCCGAGGAGGTAGAGTGCCGACATCTAACCAAATTTGCAGGGACACATCACAAGATAAGGCCCAGTGCCAGGCGCAACCCGCCTAGAGGTAGGGCCCCGTGAGTCCCGCGCTGGCTCACGGGTGCCCAGATACACCTCGCCAGGCCCTACCGTGCCAGCTACGTGTCAGGGCGGGGCTGTACATGCCCCGGGGGCTCCTCCCGGAGGGGGGCCCCCTCCCATGTACCAGTGGAAGCACCATGCTCCGCGCTGGCTGACGACACTGCCGAGGAGCGGCTATGCCCGTACACATACAGTAGCGCTATGCTCCGCGCTGGTGATAAACAACTAAGGGTGGCCCCCGGGCCGCACCAACCTCAGGGAGCCCAGAGCTCAGTGTCTAGCCTCATCGTAACGCCTCCCCTCGGGAGTGCCACGCGGGGGGGCTGGGCACGGGGGCTGCGCCTGGGTCACACCCAGATGCACGACGCCCAGCCAGGTCCCCCCGGGCCTGGTTTGTCGCGCGTCTCTCCCCGAGCGGAGCCAAGGTACGAAGGCCATTTGAGCGTCAAGGGGGACTCCTGAGCATCGCGACTCAGGAGCCTAACTGGTCACGTAGCCCCTCACTCCATGGCCCCGTCCTGGTTTCCGGTCGGGACCAACGCTGGGTGAGGCACGCGCGCGGCCAGGCTCTGCAGATGTAGAATGGTAGATCCACCCGCATCACACCTCCCTACTTGTTGTTCGTGCACCAAGGGGGACTCCTGAGCATCGCGACTCGGGAGCCTAACTTGTCACGTGGCCCCTCACTCCTTGGCCCCGTCCTGGTTTCCGGTCGGGACCAACGCTGGGTGAGGCATGCGCGGGGCCGGGCTCTGCCGGCGTAGAACATAAGCAAGTAGGAAGGAAAGGCGCAAATTTCAAGGAATTCAAAAGCAAATATTACAGTCCACACTGTTATCTCAATGCCAAACGCAAGTTTAAACGCCTCCCCGAGGCATGATACATGTGCAGGAATTAAAGGCAGGACAGGAGCCGCGACGGAGTCACTTGTCGATGGTGGAGCAGCGCGGATTGGGTACGCCTCACGAAGCGGTGGGGTCGGCAGCGCCTTGCTTCGGCTTGGTGCTGAAGGCCCGGAACTTCCCCAGCAGGGCCTCTGCGCGACCCTTCACGGCCTCGGCAGCGGCAGCGGCACGCTCACTGCTCACTGGCTCCAGCAGGCTGTCGAGGTCGACACCGGGATCGCGAAGGTAGATGTGGGTGAGGACCCGCGTCAGTGCTGCAGAAGACAGGACACGCGTCTCGGCCTCGGCCGTGGGGCCAAGGCCAAGGGCGTCATCTTCAAGAGCGTGAACCAGGAAGGGAAGCAGCTTGGCGGGGCCGTCCTCGGCGCCAGCCAGTGGGCTCTCCAGGCCGCTGTCGTAAAGCGTCCTCAGTGAGGAGCGAGCCCTCGCCTCCTTCTCCGTGAAGGCCACGCGGTCCTCGGCAAGAACTAGGGCCTCGTCGTCCAGCTTGGCCTTCCTCGCCCCCAACTCCTGCTCCAGCGCGCCTAGGCGGTCGCGGCATTTCTTGACCTTGACCTCCCTCTCCTTGAGAGCCGCCTCGCGAGCCTTCATGCCTTCTTCCTGCTCTTGGCGAAGGCGGACCTCATTCGCGAGCTGGTCCCGCAAATCTTGCAGTTCGCCCTCCAGCACCTTGCAACGTCTACGGACGTCGACCACCTCCCCCAGGGCTGCGTCGCGAGCAGCCTTCGCCTCAAGGACGGCCTGCTTCTCCTTGTCGCATGTCATCGAGGCCTGGACCAGCGCCGCCCGAATCGAAGCGTCGGAGTGAACCCATCCTGAAGCCAGCTCCAAGCGCCCGGCCACCAAGCAGGGGTCGACGCCAAGAAGATCCTGACGCAGTCGGTCGCAACAGCATGATCCAGAATGACAGAAGGGGTCGAAGAGACAGCAGCCGGTGGAGTAGGAGGAGAAGGCGGCAGCGCGGCCCTAGCATCCTGAGGCGGAGCCTGCCGTGCCCCGACAGCTCTAGTGGCGGTGACAGGCGAGAGCACCTCGGGAGCCACTTGGGCCGTGGGGGATGAGCTCGCCCCAGCCGCCTCAGCCAGGCCTCGCGAGGACGACCGGGCAGGAGAAGCCTGTGCGTCGCGGTCACCCTCCTTCACAGGCAGAGGCGCTGCCACGGCTGGAACCTCGGGAGCTCCCTTCGGCTTCTTTGCTGCGGGCGCCAGCCTATCCAAGAAAGGCGGACGTCAAGCCTCAGAAGCAGAGCAAGAAATAAAGACAAGAATTGAATGCTTACGGGTCGTCGCCAGTGAGCTCAAGCGGCCTCCGGCCAAATTTGAAGCCTGAAAGCCGGCTGGAAGGGTCAACCTCGGGAAGCTTGGAGGCGGAAGGTGCATCTGCGGTCCGCCCCGGGGCCGGGGCAGACCCGCGGGAGATCAGCCCGGTCCTGTCCTTCTTCGAGATCGGGGGTGAGCTCCCGCCATCTAGCTCGTCGTTGTCCTCATCATCGTCTTCGTCGTCATCCTCATCGTCATCGCTCGGAGAGAGGCGGAGAACGTGGGACCTGCGCCGGGGGAGGGGAGCCCTCGACTCTCCGTCTGTCGCCTCGGAGCTAGGCCCTTTTCCCCGCTCCCCTCCTTCCTCCTCTTCGCTGGAGTCGTAGGAGGGCACGTCCACCGGTTCCTCGGGAGTTTCCATGGGCACGGGCCCATCCCCGTTGAAGACGGGCATGGACTCCACTACCTGCTCCCAGTCGTCGCGGAGGAACAAGGGCATAGGAGCGCCCGCCAACCTCGCCACATCGTCCCCGACCAGAGACTGGAGGACCGCAGCCAGATCTCCATCGGCTAAGGCCGTGGGGCTCGGACGGGGCCTCCACATCGGAAGTGAGTACTGCCGAAGCGGAGCCAGCTGGTGCTCCAGGAATTCCCTCAGCAGCGACGCGCCGGTCAGCTTTGCCGCCGCCATATTGGCCGGCCTCAGATCCGCGTCCATCTTCTCCAACATCAGCTTCACGCGGGGGTCCGTGAGCTCCGCTCGACCCCAATTGCTGGAGCTCATGGGCTGCTCCGTGGGCAAGATCAGCCGAGGATGGATGCGCCCAGCATCCACCAAGACCCACTTGCTCCTGAAGCCCTCAATCCTTTTCCCGGGGTTCGAAATGGCAATGGCGCCACCGTACGCGACGAAGCTCGCGCACGCGGAAGCAGTACCACGAGAGGTCCGGAGGTAGAAGTAGTGGCGCAGCAAGGCCACTAAGGGCTACACCCCTACGTGAGCCTCGCAGTAATAGGCGAAGATTGCCAGGAGAAGGACGGAATTGGGGTGGAGATGCAGGGCTTGTAGCTTATAGTGGCGGAGGACAGAGAAGAAGAACTCGGAGAAGGGAGGCACCAGGCCAGCAGCAATGGCACTTACGAAGAGCAGATAGAAGGTGCTCCCTTGACCCTCAGCGGTGGCGGAGCCGTCTTTAAACACCTTCGCCCCGTTGATGCCCCGCGCCGTCGCCATCCGGCGCAACCGGGCAAGGCTCGCCTCCGACACGTTCGGCGGGTCCAGGGCAGACGAGTACCAAGCTACGGCCGGGGGCTGACGAGGCGCCATGGCTTCCTAGGTCACACGGTCGGAGTGGATCTGGAAATTTTGGAGGAAGGAAGGAGAGACGCAAGAAAGGGGATCTGAGTAGCAACCGGGGAAAGCAAGAAGCAAAGCCTAGGTGGATGCCGCTCCTTTATCCCCTCGCGCGGTTGCTAAGGCGCCCACGTCCAAACAACCGCCACGCGGCGCCCAAGGCCGCAGGCTGTTAGGGCCCGCGGCGCTTCGCTCTTGTCCTTCCGCCTCCCTGCACGGCCAAGTCCAGGCGCGCCTTGAGTCGGGGGGCTACTGTCGGCGTTCTGGGAATGGGGGTCCCCAGACTTGCCTGCCTGCAGCCTGCGGCGTGGCTCAAAGGGGGGCCCAGCGCGGCCCATCTTCACCAACACAAACCCAAGACCCTCGCGAGGGGCCAAGCCTCGCGGGGCGGACGACGCGGAGCTTCCTCAGGCACGGCCTCGTCAGGCTGGCTCACGAGGAGGCGGAGAGATCAAGGCGGGGTACCTCATGAGGTGCCCGTGACGCAAGCCATGACAACCAAGAGTGTTAGGCGTGTGCCAGCCCGCGCAGTGTCCTCCTTTCCTCTTTGGTGCAAAGGGGGCAAGTACAGCCGCGGAGTACCGAGGCATTAGTTAAAGGTTGCCATTTCGGTGCAATGAGACCAAGACCATGAGGACTAAAAGACGGAGGTCACCATGGAGCCCAAGACGGTGTCATCACCAAAGCTTTGTGCAGGCGAAGACTACTTTTGTCAGGATAGCTGATACTAGCTGTCCCCCTTCAAATTAGCCCGCCATCGTTGGCTCCCTTCCCGCTCGATATTTGGGAAGAGGACCAGGGCCTCTATAAATAGGACCAGCCACCCACAGAGCAAGGGGGTTGGAAGGAAATAGGGGGGATCGGAGGATAAAAGAAAGGACCAGAGAGAGAGAGAGAGAGAAAGGTGACTGAACTCCTCCCAGCAGTTCATCGCCCCAGCCAAGAACAGACCCTCGCGAGGCTGTTCTTCCTTGTATTGTTCATCATCATCAGCCCAAGAGGCAATCCACCACACCACACACTGGAGTAGGGTATTACACCACAACAGTGGCCCGAACCAGTATAAACCCTGTGTCTCTTGTGTTGTTCTTTCCGTAGTTTTAGATCCTAGCAAGGCGGAGGGGCGTAGGTAGGTAGGAGGCGAAATCTCCGTGCGCACCCCAGTGTTCGAACCTCAAGGGTCTACCGGAACCCGAAATCCGACGGACTATACTTCTAGGGTTTAGCCATTACGATCTCGTGGTAGATCCACTCTTGTAACACTCATGTTCGTCAATATCAATCAAGCAGGACGTAGGGTTTTACCTCCATAGAAAGGGCCCGAACCTGGGTAAACATTGTGTCCCCGTCTCTTGTTACCATCGATCCTAGACGCATAGTTCAGGACCCCCTACCCGAGATACGCCGGTTTTGACACCGACATCCACATGCACAGGTTCAACTGGTCTTGGTGTAGTTGGAGCATCTGTAACTGGTTCATGAACTGGCAAGGGAATTGCATGCTCTGGAGAGTTTTCTGTCTATGGCACAACTTCTGGAGTCTTCTCTTACATAGGAGGAGGACGAGCATTCTTCTTCAAAATTTTCTTCTTTTTCTTCTGCTTTGGCTGAGCAGATTGATTAATATGCCCTTTGACAAGATCATTGTAGCTAGTGGCTTGGGCTTGATGATCGAGGCAGATGTTTTGAACAATTTGATCAAGGTTAGAATGAAATCGCAATCGCCTATTTGGTATGATAGTTAATGCTTGATTGACATCCATGTATGATTCCTCAAGTTGCTTGATGACAAACTTGGAAGTAGTAGCTTTCATTCGGTTGTCCAGATCATTAATATGAGCGGTGAGGTTGTTGATCTCAATGGAATCTTCTCTCATGTCGCGAACAAGATCAGAGGCTTGAGCAATCACTTCAGAGGGAGTGGGAAAATATGCCACTTCTCCATCAAATGGATTTTCCACAAATCAGTCAAGCTGCTCCATGATGAACACTTGCTTAAAGTAATGAGGGGAATCCGAGTGGTCATCAGTCTGTGCAACAGGAGCAGTTTGCACTGGATGTTGCTCGGTTGCAGGCATAGAAGCGAATGGTTGTGTCAATGTCAGAGCAAATTTAGCAGCCTTTTCTTTCACAACATTAGCTTGTGGAGCAGTTTGCTCGGCAGAGGGAGCTATGATTTTCTTTACCCGTGGCTTTGGAAATTTTTTGTCCTGGCTTGGTTATGGTTACTAGAGCTTCAACAACCAAATCTTGCAAATCTATTGCATCAGGATGAGGGGTTGTATCCACGTGGTCGACCATAGTGACAGTGGTAGGAGGTATTTTTCTCTTAAAAGCGATCTCCTTCAAAGGTGCTATTGGGATGACACGAGCTCGAAGATCAGGCAGTATGGTGGAACTAGCGATGTTCACTTGTTCGGAAAGAGTTGCATCAACTTCTTCTCTTATGAGTGGAGGATCATCTTGATCGGAGGAATCACTTTCATCATTTCTCTCAACTGGTTTAGCTGGCTTTCTCTTCGGCGCGCACTTTTTCTTCAAGGCTTCAGATCTGGGATCATGTTTGTGCTTTGAATGCCCTTCTGATTTTCCTTCAGCCTTTTTCTTTTCGACGTCTGATTTGCTAAGACGACGATACGTGATATTGGAGATTTGGACGTCACTGATCTAAATTTTTGAAAGGTTGTCTGCCACCTTTATTTTTCTTCGGAGCACCTTCTTCTTGCTCATTTTCATTTGGTTCGGATCTCTTTGTTTTGCTGGATGACAGGCCTACAGTTGGGCCATTTGCATTTGGAGCTTTTGATTCATCAGCTGTTCCCATAATACCTCTTCTTCATCAATCATACTTAGCGGTCTAGCAAAATCATCAATGGACTACATATACTTGTGAATGAGAATAGATATGATGGAAAATGGGGACAGGGTTAAAAATGCTCACAATGAATATTTTTCTGAACAAAAGGCATTTTGAAGAAGTATTAGATGCATATTTTGAGAAATGTTTCGAATGAAGGAAACATATAAAATGAGCTAGTAGGTCCGAAGAATATATTAGTCAGCGTGCTAGGCATTTCATTCGAGCAAAACATAACGCAAACCTTAGATCTGAACTGATTCGGATGTGAGGGACAACTACAAACCACATCCGCACAGGTAAAGGTGAAAACCTAGATCTGAGATATCCGGTAAAATCGGAGGAAAATAAATGCAGATGAACTCGAATCTTGAAGGAACGAGGCCCGAGTTCAAAGTACATGTACCCTAGCTCGGTGACGTGCAACAACTACGGTGGCGCGGGGAAGATGTCCCGTGGTGGCGAGGAAATACTTCGGTGACCACTTTCCGGCAGTGAAGCGGCGAAGAGGTCGTCGGCATCAAGTTCTAGGTGGAGCGCTGCGGCGAGGGTTTCGGCGGAGTGGAGGCAAGGAGAAAGAAAAGTGAACTGGGAGAAGGAGGAGGGTGTAGTTTTTATATGCGAAAGGAATTAACCGCACACAGTGAATTTTAATCGAACGACCTCTATTCAGAGACTATTGCGATTCAACGGTCATGATGGGATGTCAATTGATGGATAGCACATGGCAACCGTCAAAAAAGATGGTGGTCCTTACTTGGGTGGGAAACTCCAAATTTTGGACAGCTTTCGCTAAAATGGACTAATGTTCAGACCGAATCTTAATCTTGGTCAAGGACACCAGATAAAGTTCCGTTCCAGAAGAAATTTGAGCATTTCTAATGGAATACCATAGAATGGAAGAGATAGATCACAGAGAAAAATAGGGTCGTAGGCATTTCACTCAGGCAGATAAACACAAACACTTGAGCAAATAGCTATGAGAAAAATGCATTCTGACAAACACTAAAGCTTTTGATAGAAAAGAAACACAACAAAAGAAAACTTGTGGTGGCGTGACCCACCATATAAGAACTGTATGAACCCGAGCGTCACACAATTATTGTGGCACCCTGTTTGTCTAGTTCTTTGTTAATGTATTCAATCTCAGAAAGAAAATTTCACTTTGTCGAAATTTTCAAACCCTTCGAGTGTTATGCACCCATTCCTTCTAAGGTGTGGAAGTGTTAGCAAGGGTGTTGAGTCCATACTACTACACGTTTGCGAACTCTAGGATATTTAGCTCACGCCATAACACACAAAATCTTTTGTCATCAAGAGGCTTGGTGAAAATATCAGCGAGATTGTCTTCGGTCTTGACATGATTGATGATAATAACCTCTTGAGCAACATGATCACGAATAAAATGGTTTCTGATGGAAATATACTTCCTGCGAGAATGCTGCACATGATTAAGTGCAATTTTGATGGCACTCTCATTATCACAATATAGAGGGATATGCTTGACCTTGATGCCATAATCCTTTAGTATCTGCTTCATCCACAATAACTAGGTGCAATAAGTGCCAGCAGCAATATATTCAGTGTCGCGGGAAACCACGGGCACCTAAGGGACCAGGAGGTCCCTTGCTGGTTCGGCAAGGGGGCGACACCTTGCACAAAGAGCAGACCAGCGTGGGACAGCACGACAGAGATCATGCGAGCAATTTACACAGGTTCGGACCGTCGTGAGGCGTAAAACCCTACTCCTGCTTTGGTGGATTGATGGTGGAAAAGGTGGTGGTGAGCATAGTACACTTGCCCGGTAGGGGTCGCCTTGGGGCAGCAGCGACTACGCGTGTATGGGGGTGTGAGTTATCCAACCTTCTAACCCTTTCTACGGTTGCCATGGGCCTCCTTTTATAGATCAAGGGGTCACCACAGTGGAAAAGTAGTCATTATGCACTGATAAGATAGCAAAAAGTGCTATCATACCTAACTCTATGGGCTGACAGGGCGCATTAAATGCACCTCTTAACGTCACATCATGGGTGGCCCGGCAAGGCTTGCCGGGCTATCTCGCCAGCTCCAGGCCTATTCTCTTGACACATCACAGGACGGGTGTCATCTGTCGGTTTCATCTGTAGGAAATGGTTGAAATGTGGCGAATGGCTGCCACTTAATCACTTTACAACTTGACACCACACTGATTGACAACGTGGGTCATGGTGGAGTGATTGGTGAGGTGGTTTTGCCTCAGTGAGCCCCGCCAGGCCCTGTCGGGGCCCCTCGGTTGTCTGCTTCTGGGGGTGGCCTCATAGCTTACCGGGCTCGCCTGCCCGGCAAGGGAGGCTTTTCTCTTGATGATACCTTGCTTCTCTGGCTTGATCTTGGCCCTTCTGATCTGCATGTTAGTCCTTCGGATCTCATGGTTTCCTGTACCCTGACTTGGGCTGGAGCTTCAATCTTGTTCCCATGCTTGTGCACAGTCTGGGCTACAGACTCAAGGTTTGTTGCACCGATAGAAGCTCCCGGGCCTACCCCAAACATGCTGCCGAGCAACGTTGGGGTAGGGCCTAATAAGTGCATAGGAGAGGATTGCCGAAGAGGCTAGTCTCTTGAAGTCTTCTTTGCTTCTTCATTAGCCTTGATTCGGGGCCTGTTTCCGGTTTCCCCGCTCGTCGTGCGCATCATTGTGGAATAACTTCGATCGTGGCCTGCAGATTCTCCTGGCCCCACGATCACAGGGGAAAACTACCATCCCACTTGACTCCCGTTTCGCACGCGCCCGCCACATGTTCCGCATGCATTAGACGTGGTAGGTGGTGGATGCGGAGGGCATGAGGAGGAGTGCCATGGCTGAAAACCGAGCGCCGATGGTTGGAGCAGAGGGTCCGCTTCAGCTTTCGGAGTATCGGGGGGTGTAGAGACACCGTATTAGAGGAGCGGGGCGGCCATTTCTTGTATGAAGGGCCAACCCCCAGCCCCGTTTTCCTATAAAAAGGGGCTGCACTGGTACTTTTCTGCACACACTTCTCCTTCTTTTCCACAACCATTTCCTTCTAGCCATGGTGAGAGGGCGAGGGTGCGGTGGTGTCTCAGCGGCGATGATGAGGGTTTTTGGTCGACAGCGGCAAATCATACAAGAAATCGCTGTGCCGTGAGGGGAGGAGGAAGGGGGCGAGGTCGAGGTCGCCGTGCCACTCGAGGAGGAGGAGGACGGGGCCGTGCCTTGGTGGCGCCCCCACCAGCGGTTCCTCCCTTGCCGGGAGGCCATGTTGGTGACCAACCTCGGGAGTTCATCGTCAGGCTATACAAGCCCCTGTGTGGTCATATTTGCCTTCCAACTCCCTTCGCACGGGAGATGGAGCCTGAACAACCACGCGCTCTGAGGTTGCATATGAGGGGCTGTGAGAATGGCAGCATGCGGGTCGATGTCGATTTCCTAGCCCCCACGTGATGTATCTCCGTCATGGTTGGAAGACCTTTATTCATGCCCATGGCACCCCGGAGGGGCATGTTCTCCAGTTCAAGTTAATGGAGAGCGGCCTCCTCTCCGTCAATATCTTCAGACGCTCAGGAGGTCGACTAGGGTGCTGCGCCGAGAGCTCGACCGACGATGAAAGCTCCTCCTCGAGTGAAAGCAACAATGAGGACAGTGATGGCGATGCCAAAGGCAGCGGGTGGGGGAGCAATGACTCTGACTTCGGCTGATTGCCGGTCGCACCATCTTCATCAAGTGGCAGCACTATCATCTGCTTCTGCATCTCCTTCCCGGCAATATGATTTGCTGGGGAGTTGGGTGCAGAGATGTGGATGGTGCTCCCGGGCTCCTCCAGCAATCTTCCAGCTAGACCCCGGCAGGCTTCCTCTTGGGCTGCAGCTCTGTTAGCCCCTGCCGAGAACTGCTGGCCCTGGTGACGGTGGTTGACAGGGCCGCCTTCCGCCATGCTCTCCATCGAGGCGTTCCCTCGCACTCCCGTTCCCACCGGGCTACCTCTCTTGGAGCCTGTTGGGAGTGTGCTGGCCTCCTGCCCAGGCGCTCCTTTTACCCTCCTTGCCTTCGACGGCCATGCCTAGGAGGTGAGGGACAAGAAAGGGCATTACGGAGCACTTATCCTTTTTTCAATCTTAAATCTTTAGGCGATTGCCAAATTTTAGTTCAAATAATGAAATCTCTCGTGTCCATGTTTGTGTTCTGTAATGCTCGTACTTGTAGTACCATATTAATGAAAAAGATGAGTCTTGCCAGGAACCCGTGCATGTATATGTCCATGCAGAGGTGAGATGCCTCTTTAATATAAATAAACGAGTTTTTCCTGGCAAACTATCTGTCGGCGTCCTGGGAACGGGGGTCCCCAGACTTGCCTGCCTGCGGCCCACGGCGTGGCTCCGCCAGTGGCCCACTATGACCCATCTTCACCAGCAAACACTCAAGACCCTCGCGAGGGGCCGAGCCTCGCGAGGCGGGCGATGCAAGACCTCCTCGGGGGCAGCCTCACCTGGCTGGCTCGCGAGGGGCGGAGAGATCAAGGCAAGGGGCACCTCGCGAGGTTCCTGTGACGCAAGCCATGACGACCAAGGCCAGGCGGGTGCCAGCGGGCGTAGTGTCCTCGTTTCCTCTTTGGTGCTATAGGGACGGGTGTAGGCGAGGAGTCCCGAGGCATCGGGCAAAGGTTTCCATATTAGTGCAACAACACCAAGACCAGCAGGACGGCAGGACGGAGGTCACCGTGGAGCCTAGGACAGCGTCACCACTAGAGCGTTTGGCAGGCGAAGACCACCTTTAGTCAGGATAACTTGTACTAGTTGTCTCCCTTCAAATTTGGCCGTTGTGGCATCCCTTCCCGCCTAATATTTGGGAAGAGGACCAAGGCCCTATAAATAGGACTAGCCACCACCATATGGAGGCACCTCATCCTGAACCGATCCGAGGCCATTCAGATCATCCTCATCCACACAAACTGTCGGGGGTTGGGTGCGACATATGCCAATGGATGGCTTATCGTGGTGGGAGCGAGTAGAACGTCGTCGGTGCCTGGAAGCGGGATGAGGCATAGACACGAACGCCGGCGTACTTTACCCAGGTTCCGGGCTCTCCTAGGAGATAACACTCCTAGTCCTGCTCTACAGGGTCTCCGCATGTTCACTAAGGCACTAGTGAGTACAATGGTGCTCCTCGAGCTGTATGCTAGAGGTAGAAGAAGGCAGGCATGCTCTCTCCTTCCTCTAGGTATGAGTCTAGTTCTAACAGGTTGGGAACCCTTTGCATGGGTGCCCTAGGGGGTTTATATAGGCCTACACCCCAAGGGTACAATGGTAATACGGCCGGGTGTAGGTATCGGCTGTCAGGGTCTCTGGTCGCCGGCTACTGGGGCCTGCCGCTTGGTGGGCCCCTCCGACTGGTCTGGTACGGAGCCGACAGGCCGCTCCCGCCGCTCATGGGTCTTGCCGGCTGCTGATTATTGTAGCCGCGATGCTAATGACGCGTGCTTGGTCAGGGGAGCGTGGATACAGTCCCACCGCCTGGTGGGAGATCACTGTAGCCACTCCAGGTATCATCTGGTTAATGGTGCACGGGCTCCGAGGAAGGAACGGGCCGCCTGCTGGGAGCCGGCCTCCCTCAGGTCCGACTGGTCAGGCTTCTGCCGTCTTCCGGGATCTCGCTGCCCAGTAGGGCCCGCCGGCTGCAGGCTGTACCCACAGGTCGTCGTGGGAACAGGGCTTTGCCCTGCTAACAAGGACGTCAGTGATGGAGTGGCAACAGTTCCACGTTCAGGCAGAGATCTCCGCCTTTACAGAGCACCGTGGCCACGCCCAGCCCTGGATATGGGGGTGACGGGCTACACTATAGCGTCACCTTGTCTCGCCTTCTTAATGTGAGCACAGACTCTGAGGGCCCCGTGGGCCGCCTGCCTGGAGCTAGCCTCTCTGGAGGCTGCCTGCAAGAAGTCGACCCGACATGGAGCCACCTTTTGGCAGTCGGTCGCTCGAGACAGCCGGCCACCAGAAGGCGACACTTCTTCTTGATATCTTTGAGGGGCGCAGCCAGCCCCGATGTCTTGAAAGGCTCAGGGACTCGGGTTAGGCTACCCGTGGCCCATTACTCCAACAGTAGACCCCAAAGTTGTTGAGGCGCCACAGCTGATTAGCCGAGAAGCCTCAGCAGTTGTCCCCGCTGAGTGCTCTGGCCAGAAGTTTCATCTGACTCCTAGCGTGCCGCGTGGAGGGAGTCGGCCACAGCCAGACGGATTCGTCCAAAAACTTCGAACGCAACGGCGGGAACCAAGTGGCGTACCAGCGAAGCCTCCAGGCCTGCCGCCCGCTGTGGGCATGCCACTTAGCATCAACCAACCGGGCCAACCTGCCAGCCCACGCGCGCGATGGGACGCGACAGCAGGCTGGGCCCGCCACTACCGGGCCTCGGCACGCGAGCGGATCCTCCGCGATCGAGGCGGCCAGTTGAGCTTCTTCGCGGAGTTACCGTGCGCGGCAACTTGCATGAAAAACGAGGGGACATGGGGTCGTGGGCATAGTTAATCCCACAATCCCACGCCCGCCCCCTCGGCTTCATATCCCGATGGCTATAAGTAGGTGGGGGAGGCGAAGCGGCGGAGCACGCGCCCCCCTTGCCCCATTCTTGCCTCTTTCTTCCTCCTCTTGCCGCAGTGCCCCCGAGCTCTGCCGGAGTGCTCCCGCTGCTCGTTTCCGTCGAGCTCTTCCGCCCCGAGCCTTCCTGGCCCTGCTTCGATCCACAGCTCCCTTGCCGTGCCATTTGCCTCTTCGAGCTCTCCATGGCGCGCGAGCGGGGAGGAGATTGGGACGGGTCGAATGTCAACGACGACCACATTGCCTTCCTCCGCGACACGCGGCGTCTTCCCGGCGCGGGCTACGTGAAGGCACGTGTGCCTCCTGAGGGGGAGATTTCGCCGGCATCGGGGGAGGGCGAGCGGGTCGTCTTCTGCTCGCACTTCATCCGTGGCTTCGTCCTGCCGGCGAGCAGCTTCCTCTGCTCGTTCCTCGAGTTTTACCATCTCCAACCTCATCACATCACGCCCAACACCATGATTCCTCTGTCTGCCTTCGTCACGATGTAAGAAGGCTACCTCGGCATCCCCCCACCATTGACTTGTGGGGAGCATTCTTCTATACCACGTTGGGCACCTCAGTCCGGGAGGTGGCTGCCCAGTGCGGCGCCTTTGTCGCCGTGTGCTGTCCGTCTCCAAGGAACGCCTTCCCCTCCATCAAGCTGCCATAGTCGGTCAAGATGTAGCAGCAATCTTACTTCTATGTGGAGAATGTCAACCCGGCCGTCGACTTCATCAACCTGCCGGCCTATGAAGCCGGCCCACCGGCTGAGCCTCAGGCCAACTGGGGCTTCAAGCCGAAGCATGTGTCAGCAGACGGCACCGCCGACATCAACCGACTCCGGGTGCCGACGGAAGCTGAAGGCCTCAAAGCGTCCGACTTGCTGGTCGCCTTTGTCACGCGCCGGGTTCTCCCGCTCCAAGGCCGGCCTCATTTGATCAGTCGGATGAGCGGGCACCGCGACCCGTGCCGGCTGAGCACCAAGGAGATGCCGGCTCCCGAGGTGGCAAACTTGGTGAACGAGATCTCCGACCTCAAGCTGGAGGGGTCCTGGCAGTTCGACAAGCAGCCATACTCCCGCGCGGACCCGCCGCCTGCCATAAGCTCTTCAACCTTTTCCCTCTTTCGTGCTTTATGTTGATTCCGTCTTGTTGATTCGACCAGTCGGCCTCTTACTTTTTGAAATAGATCTACATGTCCGAGGCGACAGCCGCCGTCGTGGGGGCGGGCGGCCCCTACTTGCCGGACCGAGTCGTGAGCGACGTGGACGACCCCGACTTGGGGGCGGCAGCCTTGGAAGATGACGCCATAGGCAACGTCTACGGAGCAGGCGGCTCCGAAGAGGGGGTCAGCGTCAAGACGTGGCCGGACGACTTCGAGGACATGGAGGAGGAGCCGCACCATTCACGAGGTGCCGGCAAGGCGGACACGGGCCCCTCTGCCGAGCCGACCGCCCGAGGCTGTACGCGAAAGCGTAAACAGGGCACCGCCTTGTTCGGCAATGCACCGAAGAAGGCAAAGAACCCGACCGCTGCGACTAGGCAGAAGGAAGCCACCATGAAGGCAGCCAAATTTTAGAAAATCCCGAAGGCGCCTCCCATGGTGTCGGTGTAAGTATCTTTTTCTCATGCCTTCCTTTCTTGTTGGTTCTATCTAAACTTGCTCTCCTTGTCTTCTTGACTTAGGGCTCCGCTCTCGCTCGAGAAATCGGCCGCCGCCTCCGTTATCGGGTCGGCGGAGGCCTCCACCACAAGCCGGTGACTCAATCCAGTGTCCGACCTCCGGGAGGCGCGGGAACGAAATGCGCGTGAGGCGCGTGAGGATCAAGAGGCCGCCCGCCGGGAGAAGGTGGAGGCAGACAAGGCAGAGGCCGCCGCGCTGAAGAAGCTGGCGGAGGCTGAGGCCGATGCTGCCGTGAAGAAGCGGCTTGAAGAAGCCGCATGCCGCCAGGAGCCGCTATTCGTCGTCCCCCTGAACTCCGCCCAGCCACCGCCAGAGTTTGTGCCACCGACTGGTGGTGCCAGCGACGATCACCCGATTATGGAGAGGGAAGGCGGCGACGTCGTCATGCCGGACATCGCCGTGCCGCCACCGCTGCCTTACGAGAGAGCGCAGGACAAGCAGCCGGCCGACCCGCCAGCACCACCAGCTGAAAGCGAGATGGTGACGGCCCCAACTCCTGAGGTCCACACACCATCACGCTGCCGGCTTGCAAAGGCAGCTTCGGCGCCGCGCCCGCTGGAAGTCGGTGCCACAAGCTCCTCGATCCCGGACGCCGAGGCGACCAGCGCCACACCCACCGACTGGGTGCGAGGAGGCGGGATGGGCCCTTTGAACCAGGCGATCCTGGACATCCAAGGCAAACTTCGAGCCGAAGGCAATGCCCTGAAGCGATGCAACCAGGCGTTCCTGGAGTCGCGAGCAGCCATTCGGGTATGTTCCTTCATCTTTGATTCTTGCATTTCTTATACTTCTCTATGGGGCGCGCCAGCGCACCCATTGGGTGTAGTCCCCGAGCTTCGGGCTGGCTGCCAAGCAGGCGGCTTGGAGCTTTAATCGGCGAGCTCCGAGTACTAACTTCATCTGCTATCTTCATTATAGGACTATCACAACCTCCGCGCAGTCGCCTTCAACTCTAACCCCCGAGAGCTGGACCGACGGGCCGTCGACTTGTCGAAGAGCCGGAGTAAGTCCTTGTTTTCTTTCTCTGCGGGGGTGCACTGGCGCAGTCAAGCCGGATCTCCCTGGCAACTGTTCTTCTTCTTTGTTGATTGCTGACGCCTTCTTCTTTCTCCCTTCTTGCAGAGAGCCAACGCTGCCCTGCAGCAGCGGCTTGGTGATGCCAACACCGCCTTGCGCGCCAAGAAGGTGGAGTGCCGCAAGTTGGCCGAAGAGCGTGACCGGCTGGCCACGCAACTGGCGGAGCAGGCGGAGCTTCTCAAGACGGCCCAGAAGGAGGCGGAGGCAAAGGAGTCCAGTCTCCTTGCTGAGTTTGAGACCGAACGCTCCGCCTGGACTGATAAGGAGGCCATGCTGACTGCCGGCTTCGGCGAGATTGAAGACATGGTTGGCGGTAAAGTTCTTCCTTATTTTTTCTTTGATTTGCCGGCTGCTGACCAAATCGGCTTCTAACCTCCGGTTTCTGCCTTACTTGCTTTCTGCTCGTGCAGACTTCTTCCCTGGCCACTCCGGCGTCACCAACCAGGCTATCAAGGCCTATAGCAAGGAACGGAGGGCGGAAGGAGCACAGATTGCTGTCGATGCCCCCCGGTCCCTTAGTGAGTAGCTTCTCAGCATCCAGGCCCGCCTTCGGCCGGCTCATCGGATGTTGCATCGTCTTCAGCGTGTCGGGGCCCAGGCGATCTCCGCCCTGTGGCCAGAAATGCCGGCTCCGCGCACTCCCAGCCGGACTGCCGACTGGTTGGAACTGGCGGTCGGCCGTCTTGAGGCTTGGAAGGGCTCCTCGGCCCGGTTTGGTGCACGCCGGGCTTTGGAGTGCGTCAAAGCGTGGTACCCTGGGCTAGATCTAGCCTAGTTGACCACGTTTTGATAGGACGCCCAGGAGGAGTTGGTGGCGGTGGAGCGTGATCTCATCAAGCGGGCGGCGACGATCGCCGAGTACACCGACACCAGCGTCTTCGTCCCGGAGCTGGCTGAGAATGGTGCCGAGGCGCCACCAGAGTGGTTCGGGCTGAACCTGGAGGATGGCGAGGACTCGACCAAAGTGATCGACTCCAGCAACGAGGGAGAAGACGAGGAGGACAAGGAAGGTGAAGAGGAAGCGCCAGAGGTCGAAGCGGACGGCCAGCCTCAGCTCGACCGTGTCTCCAGCAACGGGCCACGCCCGAGCGAGCCGAGTGCCGCTGAAGGCAACCAAGCGGAGACTGACCAGTCGGCCGCTCCACCAACTGACGCCACCGACTCTACTGTTCCGCCGAACCCGTCTGCTGCTCCCTAGGCTGCAAATTTATCTTAGTTTTACCTGCTTATCAGTGTCGACAAACTTCGTTAGCTTCACACAATTCCACCCGCAGGGTGTATTTCAAACTTCTGTTGAATGCTGCCCAAGGGCCTTTTGATATGTAAATATTTTTGCCGAGTTCTATCTCTTCTTGCTTTCTGCTCCTTGGCCTTTTTCCTTTGCCGCCCTCCATTAGTTATCGTCTTGCCAGTCGAACAACCGCTCTGCAGACTATGGCTGGGTCAAGTACTTAGCCACTTTCGAGAAGGCAAGTACTTAGCCTACTAGAGCGTTTAGCAATTTAAGTAGAAGTAGGGCGGCCGACTACTTGGCAGCCGATTGGCGTGGCGAGGAGCCGGCTTGAACTATGTACATGATTTTGGGTCCTTGGCCATTTTTCATGTGGGCACCCATTCCTGCCTTTGGCTCCTGCCTACCGGACAGCCGCTCTGCGAGCTACGGCTTTGGCGGGAGAAGGCTTTAAGTGCCAACACATTACTTGTCCGGCTGCTGGAAGCATTACATAGTACAAGGCGGCGAGCCCTCGGGTCGATTGGTCGAACCCAGTGACAGGTGGACTAACACATTCATATGCATAATACTTATCATATAAATAAAGGAGGGCAGTCCCTGAGCTCTCCTCGGGGGACCCGAAGTCTTCATACTTAATACAAAAGTTGGCTAGGTACATACTACATCAACTATAAAACCTTCGGAGAGGTTTGCATTCCATGGTCGTTCCATCTCCTTGCCGGAGTCGTCTCTTTTGCGTGCTTGAGGCTTCTGAGCATCGATCAGGTAGTAGGAGTCATTGCCCAACACCTTGCTGATGTTGAAGGGGCATTCCCAAGGTGCAGAGATCTTGTGCTAGCCGGCTGTTCGCTGGATCAGCTGGAGCACAAGGTCTCCCTCTTGGAAGGATCTTGGCTTGACCTTCCGGTTGTAGTGTCGTCCTAGACTCTATTGGTAGATGGTGGACCGGCTGAGTGCCAACAACCGGCCCTATTCCAGCAGATCGACGCCGTCTTCTCGTGCTTCTTTTGCCTCCTCTTCGGTGTACATGGTGACTCGAGGGGAGTCGAATTCTATGTCCGCCGGGATGACGGCCTCGGCACCGTAGACAAGGAAGAAGGGCGTGAAGCCGGTTGACTTGTTCGGGGTTGTGCGCAGGCTCTAGAGGACGGCCGGCAGCTCATTGAGCCAAGAGCCGGCCGAGTGCTCCAGAGGCTCGACAAGCCGAGGCTTGATGCCGGACAAAATGAGGCCGTTTGCTCGCTCCACTTGGCCGTTTGACTGCGGATGGGCAATGGACGCTAAGTCCAGTCGGATGCTCTGCGTCACGCAGAAATGGGCCAAGGCGCCTTTGGCAAAGTTTGTGCCATTGTCGGTGATGATGTTGTGTGGTATGCCATACCGGATGGTGATGTCGGCGATGAAAGTTACATCATTCGGACCATTCAACTTCTTGATTGGTTTGGCTTCTATCCATTTGGTGGACTTGTCCACCGCGACAAGCAAATGAGTCATGCTGCCGCGTGCTGTCTTGAATGGTCCACCCATATCCAGCCCCCAGACAACGAAGGGCTAGGCAATGGGGATGGTCTTGAGTGCAGAAGCCAGATGATGTGGCTTGGAGCAGAACTTCTAGCACCCTTTGCATTTCTGAACCAAGTCTTTGGCGTCTTCAAGAGCAGCCGACTAGAAAAACCCATGGTGGAAAGCTTTGGCAACAAGTGCTCTTGAAGCCGCGTGGTGGCCACACTCGCCTTGGTGGATATCTTTGAGGATTGCCTGACCTTGCTTTGGCTCCACACAGCACTGGTACACCCCAGTGACACTGTGCCTCACAAGTTCTCTATTGACAATGGTGTATGCTGCTTCCCGACGTTGGACTTGCCGGGCCGAGATCTCATCAGTCGGCACCTCTTTGTTTACCATAAAGTTGAGGATGGGTTGTGCCCATGAAGGTGTTGGTATTTCTTCGACTGCCAGAATTGCAACTTGCATGAGGGCGGTTGGGCCGGGAGGCGGCGGGTTGGAGTTGGTTGTCGCTTGCTGAGTTGATGAAGTCCCTGGGCCGACTGCTGCAGTCCCTAGGCTGGCTTCTAAAGTCCCCGGGCCGGGTGCGGCTGCTGTAGTCCCTGGGCCGCCTGCCGAACTCCCCGCGCCGGCTGCTGGGCTCCTCATGCAGGATCCGACTGCTTCAGGAGGAGCCGACACGAAGATGGAATATGACTCTGGCGATGGCTTGACAAACGACTTAAGTAGGCGCTGCAGGGCGACGCCGACTGGTATTGCTTGCCGGGTGGAGCCAATTCGTGCCAAAACATCTGCTTGCTCATTGTCATTTCTTGGCACATGTAGGAACTCGCACCCTTCGAAGCATCCGCTGAGTTGTTGGACGAGGAAGCGGTAGCTTGCCATGTTTGCATATTTGGCGTCCCAGTCGCCTGACGACTGCTGGAGCACCAAGTTAGAGTCTCCACAACGCAGGATCCGGTGAATGCCGAGTTCCTTGGCAAGCCGGAGCCCGTGAATGAGTACTTCGTATTCAGCAACGTTGTTGGAGGCAGCAAAGTGGATTTGCAGCACATATCTGAGCTTGTCGCCTTTGGGAGAGGTGAGGACGGTGCTGGCTCCCAAACCGGTGCGCATCTTGGAAGCATCAAAGTGCATCCGCCAATGGGTGGAGTCTGGCGCTGGCGGCAGGTATTGGGTCTCGGCCCAGTCGACGAGGAAGTCGGCCAGTGCTTGTGACTTGATGGCGGTGCGAGGCTGGTAGTAGATGGTGTAGGGGGCCAAATCTATGGCCCATTTGGCCACTCGGCCCGAAGCATCTCGGCTTCCAATGATCTCGGCAAGAGGAGCAGTATAGACAACAGTGATTGGGTGCTCTTGGAAGTATAGCTTCAGCTTCCTGGAGGCGAAGTGTACGCCGTAGCACATCTTCTGATAATGCAGGTAGTTCTGCTTGGAGGCGGACAACACCTCACTCAGGTAATACACCGGTCGTTAGACTGGTAGTGCCTTGCCTTCTTCCTTGCATTCCAGAACTATGACTGTGTTGACCACTCGGCTGGTGGCGGCGATGTAAAGAAGCATGGGCTCCTTAGCAGTCGGAGCCACCAAGACAGGCGGAGTGGTCAGCATCTTCTTGATCTGGAGAAAAGCTTCATCCACTTTGCCGCTCCACTCGAAAAAAGTGGTTTTCTTCATGAGCTGGTACAAAGGAAGAGCCTTCTCGCCTAGCTGACTGATGAAACGCCTGATGGATGCCAAGCAGTCGGTGAATTTCTGCATGTCCAGCAGTCGGGTGGGCACCTCCATCCTCTCGATGACCTTGATCTTCACAGGGTTACACTCTATGCCGCGCTCTGAGACCAGGAAGCCAAGAAGCTGGCCAGCTGGTACTCCAAAGACGCATTTCTCCGGGTTGAGCTTGATCTGAAATCGGTGCAAGTTTTCGAAGGTCTCCTTGAGGTCTTCTAGCAGTGTTCCACGCTTCTCCGTCTTCACCACGACATCGTCCACATAGACGTGGGCGTTTCTGCCGAGCTGCTTGAGGAGAAACTTCTACATGCAATGCTGAAATGTGGCGCCGGCATTTCTCAAACCGAACGTCATGGTCAGGTAATAGAAGGCTCCAAATGGCATGATGAAGGTGGTCTTCAGCCTGTCGGCTGGGTTCAGCTTGATCTGATGATACCCTGAGTATGCATCCAAGAAGCTCAACAGTTCGCATCTGGTTGTGGAGTAATTACTTGGTCAATTCTTGGCAAAGGAAATGGGTCTTTGGGGCAAGCTTTGTTGAGGCTGGTATAATCAATACACATGTGCAACTGCTTATTTTTCTTTAGCACAAGGACTGGGTTGGCTAACCATTCGGGAAAGAACACCTCCATGATGAAGCCGGTTGCTAGAAGCCGGGCTATTTCTTCTCCAACAACTCTTCTCTTCTCTTCTAACAGGCGGCGCAAGGGCTGCCTGACTGGCTTGGCATTAGGTCGGACAGGTAGCTTGTGCTCGGCGAAATCCGTCGGAACAACCGGCATGTCCTTGGGAGACCATGCGAAGATGTCCCGATTCTCACAGAGGAACTCGACGAGCTCGCTTTCCTATTTGCTGTCAAGGTTCGCACCTATGACAGCGTGCCTCTCTGGGTGCTACGGGTCCAAGGGTATCTTCTTTGTTTCTTTGGCCGGCTTGAACGAGCCCTCAGCTTCCGACTCCTTGGGGTTGGGTGACATTTCCGGCAGCTTGCCTGCCATTGCCACAACCCGGTCAATGATCCGCTTTTCAGCCGCAATCACGAGGGACTCGGCCAGCCGGCTGCTGTCTGCCATGCAGGCGGACGACTTCTTGTAGTCCCCAGTTATGGTTAGGATTTCCTTGGTGCTTGGCATCTTCATCTTGAGGTAGGCATAGTGGGGTAGTCCCCAGTTATGGTTAGGATTTCCTTGGTGCTTGGCATCTTCATCTTGAGGTAGGCATAGTGGGGGACCGCTATGAACTTGGCCATTGCAGGCCGGCCAAGCAGTGCATGATAAGGGCTCTCAAGGTCCACCACCTCAAACCAGATAGGCTCTCGGCGAAAGTGTTCTTTATCTCCAAAGAGGACATCGATTTGAGTCTTGCCGATTGGCGAGCAGGGAAGGCCAGGAACTATGCCATGGAATACAGTCCGACTGGGCCGAAGCTGCCTCTGCTTGATTCCTAACTTCTCCATAGTGTCTCGGTACAGGATGTTGATGCTGCTGCCGCCATCTATCAGGACTCGGGAGAAGCGAGCAGCCCGCCTCTCTGTGGAGAAAGTGGCATCCAAAACCAGGGCATAAGAACCGGGATTGGGCATCATCTCAGGGTGGTCAGCTTTGCTCCAGCTGATGGGCTTCTCAGACCAATGCATGAACTCGGGGGTCTCTGATGCGACTGCAATTACTTCCTGTTGTCGCTGTCGTCTATTGTGCCTATCGTCAGCCACGCTGGTGAACTTGACATAAGCTCCATGCTCTTCAGGGTATTCATCTTATATGGCGCCGACTGGCCGAACCGCCGGCTGCTGGGGAGGAGGCGGTGGGCCGGCAGGCAGAGGAGGCAGGAGTCCATCACCCTTGGCAATCCTGGTGCGCTAGTGGATTTTCCAAGTGGTGTGGTTGGACAGCTTCGCACCGCTGTGGAACTTGCAAGGTGCATCAAGAGTCTGCTCATACGAGAAGGCGGGGAACCAGTTGGGGTCGCCGCCCTTCTGACGCTTGCGAGGGGGCTGCCCTTCTGGCTGCTAACCTTCGACTGTCGCCACCTACCGGCTTGTGGAAGCTGGCTGCGTGGTCTTGCGCTTGTTTTCATTCGTTTGCTGATGCCGACTAGTGTTTCCAGCCGGAGTCCGAGGAGCTTGAGGAGCCACTTTGCCAGATACGTCAACTCGGATTTCCGCCTTCATGGAGGAGTCGGCCGTGGCGTACTTGTCTGCTATGATCAGCAGTTCATCGAGGGTCGTCGGCTCGTCATTGAGAAGCCGGTGCTTGAGGAGGGTGCCTTCTCGGCACCCGGCAGTGAAGTACTCGATGGCCTACACCTCGTGCACGCCCTCACAGGAGTTGCGCAGCTCGGCCCAACGCATGAGGTAGTCACGAGTCGACTCGGTGGGGGCTTGGACACATAAGGAGAGCTGGCGAGGCTTGGGCGGGCGCTTGTACGTGCTGGTGAAGTTGCAGATGAAGGCTTCGGTGAAATCAACCCAGTTGTTGATGCTGCGGGGCTTCAGGCTGGTCAGCCACGTCCGGGCCGTGCCCTAGAGCATGAGCGGAACGTACTTCACGGCAACGCGCTTGTTGCCGTTGGCGATGCTGATGGTTGTGGATTAGTCGACTAGCCAGTCTTCTGGCTTCACAGAGCCGGTGTACTTGGGTGTATCCCTCAGGAGGGTGAACCCTTTGGGAAGGGCTCATCTAGGATGCGGGGGACAAAACAAGGCGGACCCAGCTCATCTTCTTCTTCTAGTGCTAGGGATCGGTTGAGGCGGTCGATCCGGTGGCGGGCGTCGTTCTCTCCGACTCCTTCTCAACAACCGAGGCGGTCGCTGAGTGTCGGGTGGTCAACAGGCGGCGGGGAAATGCGCCTCTCCCTACGGGGAGGAGAAGGCGGACAATCGTCTCATCGCCGCACAGTTCTTGGGCGGCCGTCTTGGTCGCGCTCGATGGTGATGCGAGTCCGACTACGGCTGGCAGCTGGCTCCTTGTCTCGCCTATCGCAGACGCCACCAGTCGGCGTCTAGGATGTCGCGCCTTGGTCCCGGCAAGGAGGCGGATCATCGTTTCACTGGTTGGGCACTTCAGTGCGGCAACCAGCCTCTTGCTGCTCAGCAGCCGCGTCAAGGAGCTGCTGGACGCGCTACGTCATGTGGCGATGCTCGTCGCCCTCGAGCTTGTCTAGCTCGTGTGCTGCCGCCTGGGCAGCTTGTATGTTCTCTACAGGCGTGGCGTAGACGGGATGATCTGTCCCGAACATGCTGGCGATGGTCGCGCCACGCTGCCGGATCGGGCCAATGCGGCTAGGCCCACCAGGAGCCGACGTGCCACCGACGGCACGGTCCATCTCACGCTGGTAGCCCTCCGAAAGGCGTCTCATGCTGGCCAGCCGGTTGGCGCTTTCGATGAGCTGGACATGATGTGCCTCCAGCGTCTCCGCGTCGGTGTCTTCCAGGATGGGCGCGGTCAGGTCTTGCATTGCCGCCTGCAACGGATCCTGGCCACCTCCACCAGAGTGCTCGCCGTGGCTGATGAAGAGCACCTCCGTGACGGTGTTGCCGCCGCTGTCCGTGCGAGGAAGCGGTTCATCGTAGACCACCACATTGGTGGGGAACGCCTCAAGCGACACCGTGTCGGAGTCGACAAGCATCGGGTCGGTGGAGCCAACCGACTCCAAGTCCATAGCAGGCTCATTGGCCACGTGGAGCTGATTGAGGAGGTTGACGAGGCGGCTCTCAGGGCCTTCCGTGCCTGCGTCAGACGTGGGATCGTCGGAGAGGCGAATCTCGCCAACAAGATCGGCGAGGCAGCTCGCGGCACAGGCGACCTCCGCGCCGTGCAGCGCATTGGCGCAGACGCCGTCTGGCGTGCCGGGCTGGCTGCACTCGCCAGGAAGGAACAAGGTTCCCGTCCAGAACAGATCTCCAGGAGACGGCGCACCTCGCCCCATGGTGGGCGCCAAATGTCTGTGTTTGGGTGCAACATATGCCAATGGATGGCTTATCATGGTGGGAGCAAGTAGAACGTCACCGGTGCCTGGAAGAGGGATGAGGCGTAGACACGAACGCCGGCGTACTTTACCCAGGTTCGGGGCTCTCCTAGGATATAACACCCCTAGTCCTGCTCTGCGGGGTCTCGCATGTTCACTAAGGCACTAGTGAATACAATGGTGCTCCTCGAGCTGGATGCTAGAGGTAGAAGAAGGCAGGCACGCTCTCTCTTTCCTCTAGGTATGAGTCTAGTTCTAACAGGTTGGGAACCCTTTGCATGGGTGCCCTGGGGGTTTACATAGGCCTACCCCCCAGGGGTACAATGGTAATATGGCCAGGTGTAGGTCCCGGCTGTCAGGGTCTCTGGTCGCCGGCTTCTTCGCCGGCTGCTGGGGTCCGCCGCTTGGTGGGCCCCGCCAACTGGTCAGGTACGGAGCCGACAGGCCACTCCCACCGCTCTCGGGTCTTGCCGGCTGCTGATTACTGTAGCCGCAATGCTAATGGCGTGTGCTTGTTCAGGGGAGAATGGCTACAGTCCCGCCGCCTGGTGGGAGATCACTGTAGCCACTCCGGGTATCATCTGGTTAATGGTGCACGGGCTCCGAGGAAGGAACTGGCTGCCTTCTGGGAGCCGGCCTCCCTCAGGTCCGACTAGTCAGGCTTCCGCCATCTTCCGGGCTCTCGCTGCCCAGTAGGGCCCACCGCCTGCAGGCTGTATCGACAAGTCGTCATGGGAACAGGGCTCTGCCCTGCCAACAAGGATGTCAGGGACGGAGTGGCAACAGTGCCACATTCAGGTAGAGATCTCCGCCTGGACGGAGCACTGTGGCCGCGCCCGGCCCTAGATATGGGGGTGATGGGCTACACTTTAGCCTCACTCTGTCCCGTCTTCTTAATGGGAGCGCAGACTCTGAGGGCGCCGTGGGCCGCCTGCCAGGAGCTGGCCTCTCTGGACGCTGCCTGCAAGAAGTCGACCCGACTTGGAGCCGCCTTCTATCGCTTAGCCGCCTTTTGGCAGCTGGCCGCTCGGGACAGCCAGCCACCTGAAGGCGGCACTTCTTCCTGATGTCTTTGAGGGGCCCAGCCAGCCCCGATGTCTTGAAAGGCTCACGGACCCGGGTTAGGCTACCCGTGGCCCATTACTCCGACACAAACTCACCAAGAACAAGAGCACCTCTCCTCAGGAGGCTGGTCTTCCCTTGTCACTGTTCATCCTCAGCCCAAGAGGCAATCCACCACACCACACTGGAGTAGGGTATTACACCCAATCGGTGGCCCGAACCAGTATAAATCTTGTGTCCCTTTGTTCTGCGACTTTGACGCGCTGAGCATTGAGATCGTGACGAGGGAGAGTGCAAGGGGGAGGAGAGATCCTCGTGCGCACCCAAGTGTTTGAACCTCAAGGGTTTTGCCGAAACCCGAAATCTGACATTTGGCGCGCCAGGTAGGGGTGCGCTGATGCTTCCCTTGCGTTGATCCATGTTCCACCGCACCACCACATCCATGTCAGACGCACGTTGAGCCCGCGTAGAGCGCCGAGCCACCCTCGACGCCCGTGTCACTCAGACAACCCATGTCGGCGGGCCTCCCCGTCGTTCTCCATCCCCGGTTGCCAACGCCGCTACCGGCCCGGCATTAAACGAGCAGCAAGCATCATCACTGCACTCCTCTGTGCGGCGGGACGGCCACACCACCACCCCGCGGCTGACTCCGGCCAGCTCATTGTCTCATGCTCACCGCGCACGCACGTACACGCAGGCCGCGCTGCTCATGGCACGGGAGCTCCTGCACTATCGCCCGGTCGATGACCTCTACGAGGACTGGTTAGACCGCATCGCCGAGCTCATCAGTGCCGCTGGGGGCTCCCTTGCACCCTCCCTCTCACTGCCTCACCCACTTCGGTCGCAGGCGACGTAGCTCACGGAGCGCCTCTGCCGCCTCCCCATCAAGACGGCGCCCTTGCGCCAAGACGCGCAGCTCATGGAGCGCCACCATCCCCTCCGCGTCAAGATGGTGTCCTCGCCCCAAGACGCACAGTCCCGCGGCGTGATCCGCCACACTATGTGCCCACGCACGAAGAAGGAAGCTGCCAACAGGTTCCCCGGCCGCAAGAAAACGCTCCAGTGCTCCCGGCGCCACCAGGACAAGACCACGTGCCACTGTCGGATTTCGGGTTCTGGCAGAGCCTTGAGGTTCGAACACTGGGGTAAGCATGGAGATTTCGCCTCCTACCTTCCTGCACCCCTCCGCCACGTGGGGATCAAAGCTATGAAAAGAACAACATGAGGGACACAGGGTTTATACTGGTTCGGGCCACCGTTGTGGTGTAATACCCTACTCCAGTGTGTGGTGTGGTGGATTGCCTCTTGGGCTGATGATAATGGGTAGTACAAGGAAGAACACCCTCGCGAGCGTCTGTTCTTGTCTAGGGCGATGAACTGCTGGCAAAAGTATAGCCACCTTTCTCTCTCTCTCTCTCTCTCTCTCTCTCTCTCTCTCTACCACCTCTCTACTTGTCGAGCCCTTGGAGGAGACTGAGCCGAACCCCCTTGCAACGCGGGTGGCTGGTCCTATTTATAGTAGCCCTGGTCCTCTCCCCAAATATTGAGCAGGAAGGGAGCCAACAATGGCGGGCTAATTTGAAGGGGGACAGCAAGTATCAACTATCCTGACAAAAGTAGTCTTCGCCTGCGCAAAGCTCTGGTGATGACGCTGTCTTGGGCTCCACGGTGACCTCCATCTCGTAGTCCTCCTGGTCTTGGTCTCGTTGCACCGAAATGGCAACCTTTGCCTGATGCCTCGGTACTCCGCGGCTGCGCTTGCCCCCTTTGCACCAAAGAGGAAAAGAGGACGTTGCACGGGCTGGCACCTGCCTGGCGCCCTGAGTCGTCATGGCTTGCGTCACGGGCACCTCGCGAGGTACCCCGCCTTGATCTCTCCGCCTCCTCGTGAGCCAGCCTGACGAGGCCGTGCCTGAGGAAGCTCCGTGTCATCCGCCCCGCGAGGCTTGGCCCCTCGCAAGGGTCTTGGGTTTGTGCTGGTGAAGATGGGCCGTGCTGGGCCCCCCTTTGAGCCACGCCGCAGGCCGCAGGCAGGCAAGTCTGGGGACCCCCATTCCCAGAACACCGACAGTAGCCCCCGGGCCCAAGGCGCGCCCGGACTTGGCCGTGCAGGGAGGCGGAAGGGCAAGAGCGAAGCGCCACGGGCCCTAACAGCGTGCGGCCTTGGGCACCGCGTGGCGGTTGATTGGACGCAAGCGCCTTAGCAGCCGCGCGAGTTGATAAGAGAGTGGCGTCCGCCTAGGCCCTTCTTCTTTCTTCCCCCGGTTGCCATTCAGATCCCCTTTCCTGCGCTTCTCCTCCCTTCCTCCGAAATCTCCAGATCTGCTCTGACCATGCGAACCAGGAAGCCATGGCGCCTCGCCAGCCCCCGGCCGCGGCTTGGTACTCGTCTGCCCTGGACCCGCCGAACGTGTCGGAGACGGGCCTTGCCCGGTTGCGCCGGATAGCGACGGCGCGAGGCATCGATGGGGCGAAGGTGTTCAAGGCCGGCTCCGCCACCACTGAGGGTCAGAGGAGCACCTTCTATCCACTCTTGGTAAGCGCCATTGTCGCTGGCCTGGTGCCTCCCTTCTCCGAGTTCTTCTTCTCTGTCCTCCGCCATTACAAGCTGCAGGCTCTGCATCTCCATCCCAACTCCGTCCTTCTCCTCGCGATCTTTGCTTATTATTGCGAGGCCCACGTTGGGGTGCAGCCCTCAGTGGCCTTGCTGCGCCACTACTTCTCCCTCCGGACTTCTCGCGGTCCTGCTTCCGCATGCGCGAGCTTCGTTGCGTATGGTGGCACCATTGCCATCTCAAACTCTGGGAAGAGGATCGAGGGCTTCAGGAGCAAGTGGGTCTTGGTGGACGCTGAGCGCATCCACCCTCGGCTGATCTTGCCCACTGAGCAGCCTACGAGCTCCAGCAACTGGGGTCGAGCGGAGCTCACGGATCCCCGCGCAAAGATGGTGTTGGAGAAGATGGATGCGGATCTGAGGCCGGCCGACATGGCGGCGGCGAAGCTGACCGGCGCGTCGTTGTTGAGGGAGTTCCTGGAGCACCAGCTGGCTCCGCTTCGGCAGTACTTGCTTCCAATGTGGAGGCCCCGTCCGAGCCCCGCGGTCTGGGCCGACGGAGACTTGGCCGCGGTTCTCCAATCTCTGGTCGGGGGCAATGTGGCGAGGTTGGAGGGTGCTCCTATGCCCTTGTTCCTTCGCGACGACTGGGAGCGGGTAGTGAAGTCCATGCCCGTCTTCAACGGGGAAGGGCCCATGCCCCTGGAGGCTCCCGATGGACCGGTGGACGTGCCCTCCGGCGACTCCAGCAAAGAAGAGGAAGGAGGGGAGCGCGGAAAAGGGCCTGACTCCGAGGCGACTGACGGAGAGTCGAGGGCTCCCCTCCCCCGGCGCAGGTCTAGTGTTCTCCGCCTCTCTCCGAATGATGACGATGAGGATGATGACGAAGACGATGATGAGTAGGACGGCGGGAGCTCGCCCCTGATCCCGAAGAAGGACAGGACCGGGCTGATCTCCCGCGGGTCTCCCCCGGCCCCGGGGCGAACCGTAGGCGCACCTTCCGCCTCCAAGCTTCCCGAGGTTGACCCTTCTAGCCGGCTTTCAAGCTTCAAATTTGGCCGGAGGCCGCTTGAGCTCACTGGCGGCGACCCGTAAGCGTTCGATTCTTGTCTTTATCTCTTGCTCTGCTTCTGAGGCTTGACGTCCGCATCTTTGGATAGGTTGGCGCCCGCAGCGAAGAAGTCAAAGGGGGCTCCTGAGGTTTCGTTCGTGACAGTGCCCCTGAAGGAAGGTGACCGCGACGCACAAGCTTCTACCGCCCGGTCATCCTCGTGGGGCCTGACTGAGCCGGATGGGGCGAGCTCAGCCCCCACAGCCCAAGTGGCTCCCGAGGTGCTCCCGTCTGCCGCCACTGCTACAGCTGTCGGGGCGCGGCAGACTCCGCCTCAGGATGCTGCAGCCGTGCTACCGCCTTCTCCTCCTACTCCATCGGCTGCCATCTCCCCGACTCCTTCCGCCGTCCTGGACCACGCTGTTGCTGAGCTGGATCGGCTGCGGCAGGATCTTCTCGGCGCCGACCCCCGCCTGGTGGCCGGGCGCTTGGAGCTGGTTTCTGGATGGGTTCGCTCCGACGCTTCGAGTTGGGCGGCGCTAGTCCAGGCCTCGACGGAATGCGACGAGGAGAAGCAGGCCGTCCTTGAGGCAAAGGCTGCTTGCGATGCAGCCCTGGGAGAGGTGGTCGATGCCAGTGGTCGCTGCAAGGTGCTGGAGGACGAGCTGCAGGGCGTGGGGGATCAGCTCGTGAAAGAGGTTCGCCTTCGCCAAGAGCAGGAAGACGACGTGAAGGCTCGCGAGGCGGTCGTCGAGGGCCGGGAGGCCAATCTCAAGAAACGCCGCGACCGCCTAGGCGCGCTGGAGCAGGAATTGGGGGCGAGGAAGGCCGAGCTGGACGGCAAGGCCCTGGTCCTCGCCGAAGACCGCGCGGCCTTCACAGAGCTGGAGGCGAAGGCTCGCTCCTCGCTGAGGACGCTTTACGACAGCGGCCTGGAGAGCCCGCTGGCCGGCGCTGAGGACGGCCCCGCCAAGCTGCTTCCCCTCTTGGTCCACGCTCTTGAAGATGTCGCCCTTGGCCTCGGCCCCACGGCCGAGGCCGAGGCGCGCGTTCTCTCTTCTGCAACACTGACGCATGTTCTCACCCACATCCACCTTCGCGATCCCGGGTTCGACCTTGACAGCCTGCTGGAGCCCCTGAGCGGCCAGCGCGCGGCGGCTGCTGCCGAGGTCGTGAAGGGTCGCGCAGAGGCTCTGCTGGGGAAGTTCCGGGCCTTCAGCACCAAGCCAGAGCAAGGCGCCGTCGCCCCCGCTGCTCCGTGAGGCGAGCAAGGCTGCGCCGCTACCCCGTTGTCAAGTGACTTCATCGTGGCTCCTGCCCTGCTTTTGATTCCTGCACACGTACCATGCCTCAGGGAGGCGTTTAAACTTGTGCCTGATACTGGGATAACAGTGTGGACTGTAATATTTGCTTCCGAATTCCTTTGCAATTTGTGCTTCCTACTTGCTTACGTTCTACGCCGGCAGAGCCCGGCCCCGCGCGTACCTCACCCAGCAATAGCCCCGACCGGAAACCAGGACGGGACCAAGGAGTGAGGGGCTACGTGACAAGTTAGGCTCCTGAGTCGCGATGCTCAGGAGTCCCCCTTGGCACACGAACAACAAGTAGGGAGGTGTGATGTGGGCGGATCCACCGTTCTACGTCTGTAGAGCCCGGCCACGCGCGTACCTCACCCAGCAATAGCCCCGACCGGAAACCAGGACAGGACCAAGGAGTGAGGGGCTACGTGACAAGTTAGGCCCCTGAGTTGCGATTCTCAGGAGTCCCCCTTGATGCTCAAACGGCCTTCATACCTTGGCTCCGCTCGGGGAGAGGCGCGCGACGAACCAGCCTCGTGGGGACCTGGCTGGGCGGCGTGCGTCTGGGCGTGACCCTGGCGCAGCCCCCGTGCCCAGCCCCCTCGCGCGGCACTCCCGAGGGGAGGCGTTGTGATGAGGCTAGACACTGAGCACTGGGCTCCCTGAGGTTGATGCGGCCCGGAGGCCACCCTCAGTTGTTTATCACCAGCGCGGAGCATAGCGCTTCCGTATGAGTACGGGCATAGCCGCTCCTCGGCAGTGTCGTCAGCCAGCGTGGAGCATGGTGCTTCCACTGGTGCGTGGGAGGGGGCCCCCCTCCGGGAGGAGCCCCCGGGGCGTGTACAGCCCCGCCCTGACATGTGGCTGGCACGGTAGGGCCTGGTGAGGTGTATCTGGGCACCTGTGAGCCAGCGCGGGACTCACGGGGCCCTACCTCTAGGCGGGTTGCACGTGGCACTTTGCCTTATCTTGTGTTGTGTCCCTGCAAGTTCGGTTAGATGCCTGCACTCTACGTCCTCGGGTCCTGGCCCTCGAGCTGGTCTCAGCCGTCGCTGGTATGCCAGGTCGTGATGCCGTGGTCAAGGCCAGAGGGTGATGGCTGGAGAGCTAGTAAGATCCCTAAGTCGCGATGCTTAGGTACCCCCGTTTAACGTGCAAGTGGTCAGCATGGAGAAAAGGAGGCGCCGCGGACCGGCATCAAATAATCAAGCATGGCAGTTCTAACACATAACCGGAAATGAGCGCAAATGGGGTACATGCCGCAGAGCCTGGCCCGAGCGGCTTGGGGATCATGCAGCCCGAGGGGCGCCCCCAACAAGGTAAGCTAAGGACGCGAATTAAAAAGGGATATACGCCGCAGGTACGGACCCACGCGGCCTGGGAATAATACAGCCCTGGGGGCGCTCCCAGCTGGAAGTTAAACTCGAAAGATGTCACCTGATAATGCTGAAGACGAAGGGGTGTTGGTGTAGCCGGCTCGGTGGGCTGCGGGTGCCGATCCTCATGAGCCCCCAGGCCCAGGGGCCTCGGGAGGCTCTGGAGGCGCTGGCGGTTCCTCGGGGCCATCTTCATCTCCGCTAGGGCTGCGGAGCACCTGGCCTCTTGCGCCTCCGCGACGTCCTTCATGAGGCGCTGGTACGCGTCAGCCGCGCTCGGCAAGCGCGTAGCTGTGGGGTGGACCTCCGTAGCGCCCCACTCGCGAGGGCCAGAGGCGCTCCAGGGAGGTGCCTTGGTTGAGCCCTGGTATGTCGACACAGACGCGCAGCCTGCCATCCTCGTCTGGATGGGGAGCTATTGCTGGTAGGCGGCGGGCGCCTCTCATGACTCTGGACTCTTGTAGCTCCTGTATGGCCTTGCTGATGAACTCCTGTGGGTCTGGATCTCCTTGCCTTGCTCCTTCTTGAGGGAAACGTGCTCTGGAACATGCCTCCATGTGGTGCCCCAGCGCCTCCCCCGTGACCCTTGCTAGGTCGGTGGCCCTCCAGGGGAGAGCCCCCGAGCCCTGCCTGAGGAGGGCGCCGGGCGCGCTTTCCTATGCGACGGAAGGAGGTTCCCCCTGGGCAGGCACGGGCCCAGAGGGGCCTACCTCCTAAGGGGCAGGCCGGACAATGTCTTCTTCTTGGGGGCGGCCTCGGGAAGCCTCCTGCTTCCGCGATCTGGGTCCTCCTGTGATGCGGCCTGAAAGGCTCGCCCCAGGGAACACACTACGTCCTTCTCTTCATAGGGCACCGTGATGACTCCGCCGTTCCCTGGCATCTTGAGGACGTTATAGCCGTGGTGAGTCACGGCCATGAACTTGGCCAGCGCCGGGTACCCGAGGATGGCGTTGTACGGCAGGCGGATGTGAGCGACGTCGAAGTCGATGAGCTCGGTGTAGTAGTTGTCGCGTGCCCCGAAGGTGACGGCGAGGCGGACCTGCTCGATCGGGACTGTAGAGCCGTCGGTGATACCGGAGAAGGGCTTGGTTGGCTGAAGCTGGCTGTAGGGCACTTGGAGGTTGTTGAATGTCTCCACGGACAGCATGTTGAGCCCTGCTCCGCCATCGATGAGGGTCTTGGTGACCACCACGTTGCTGATGATTGGTGACCACCACGTTGCTGATGAGGGTCTTGAGTTGATCTGCTGAGCTGAAGGTGATGGCACATGCCGACCACCTGAGAGGGCGCGTGGCTTCGAGCCTGGGGAGGGCTGCATTCACTTCGCGGGCGAACTGCTTGAAGATGCGCTAAGAGGATGGGGCCTGAGCTCTGCCCAGGATGCAGGCGATCGTGCGCGGCTCCTGGAAGCCCCCAGCCTCCTCGTCCTGGTGGCGGTCCTCGTTTCTCCTTGGCCGCGGCGGCAGCGGTGGGAGGCCTGCGTTGCCTTGTGGGCGATCCTCGTGAGGCTGATCCCTCCAGCCTCCCTCGCGAGGTGGGTCTTGCCAGAGATCCTCGCGAGGTTGGTCGTGCCATCCCTGGCGCGGGCCACGGTCTTCCCAGCGCCCTGTGTTCCTTCCTCCTCCTCGGCCGTATCCCCGGTCACCACGGTCAGGGCGACGGCTGATCCTTCCTTCACGCACGGCTCAGAGTTCTTGGCATTCGCTGGTGTTGTGGGTGTGGAGGTCATGGTACACGCAGTACTGGCTGCCCTTGGGGGGTTCGGGCTGATCTCTGCCCCGCTTGGTGTCTGGTTCTGCCGCGAGCATGGAAGGCCCCTTGCGCTTCACTTCCTTGGCCTTGAGCTTCTTCTCTTCCGGGTCTGCGGCAGGCAGCTCAAGGAGGGAGAGACGCCCTTCCTCAGCCCTGGCGCACTTGTTCGCCAAGTTGAATAGCTCCAAAGAAGTGCACAGGTCTTCATGCATCACCAGCTCCTCCTTCATCTTGACGTCGCGCACGCCGTCGGAGAAGGCTGAGATTAAGGCCTCTTCAGTCACCTTGGGAATCTTGAGGCGTGCGTTGTTGAAGCGTTGGATGTACTTCTGCAGGGTCTCCCCGGGTTGTTGCTTGATGCGGCGCATGTCACTCACGGCGGGTGGCCGGTCGCGAGTACCTTGGAAGTTGGCGATGAAGCGGGTGCGCATCTCTTCCCAGGAGGAGATTGTGCCTGGAGCCAGGTTCAGGAGCCAGGTGCGGGCCCCGTCCTTGAGCGCCATGGGAAACCCGTTCGCCATGACCTTCTCGTCTCCGTTGGCAGCTTCGATGCCCAGTTCGTAGAGCTGGAGGAACTCCGCAGGGTCGGCCGTGCCGTCGTAGTGAGGAGGCAGGTCCGGCTTGAACTTGCCCGGCCACGCGACACTGCGCAGTTCGGTGGTGTAAGCACGGCAGCCTGCTGTGGCCACGGGGGGCCTTGGGTGATGGAGAGCCTGGTCCTGCATGTACCCACGCGCCGGAGCAGGAGGATGGTTGCGACGTGCTGGAGCAGGGAGTGCCCGGGCAGCTTCTGGCGGGCGAGGGACTTCTTGGTAGCTCTGCTCTTGCCGCGCTAGCACCTGACGGAGCGGGTTCCGCCCAGGGGCCACGCATCTTGGAGCCATGGCGTCTTCTTGAGGAGGAGGCGGCCGGGGCGCCGCCGGAGCCTCGTCGCCCACGCGGGGCGGGGTGCGGTGCAGCGGAGTGGACGGCGCGGGGGAGCCTCCTGCGGCGCGGACGAGTTCGGCGACGCGGTCGAGCCATTCTTTGTAGACGTCGTCAACGGGACGGTAGCGCAGGAGCTCGTTTGCTGCTATGAGTGCAGCCTGAGCCTCCACGGGCGCGTGAAGTGCGCGGGACGAAGATCCAGCCGGGGCGAGTGAGGGAGTCGCGGTGCGGCCGTCTTGGCGCACGGATGGATGCTGAGATGATGCTTGCTGCTCGTCCCCCGTCGGGCCGGTGGCGGCGTTGACGGCGGGCGACGGGGAATGGCGAGGACGCCCGCCGACAGGGGTTGTCTGGGAGACGCGGGAAGCGAGGGCGGCCCGGCGCTCCGTGCGGGCCCGATGTGCATCAGACATGGGCATGATGGTCAGAGGAGAACGGAGCGGTGGAAGACGAATTCCGGCGCACCCCCTACCTGGGGCGCCAAATGTCGGATTTCGGGTTCCGGCAGACCGTTGAGGTTTGAACACTGGGGTGCGTACGGAGATTTCGCCTCCTACCTCCCTGCACCCCTCCGCCACGTGGGGATCAAAGCTACGAAAAGAACAACACGAGGGACACAGGGTTTATGCTGGTTCGGGCCACCGTTGTGGTGTAATACCCTACTCCAGTGTGTGGTGTGGTGGATTGCCTCTTGGGCAGATGATAATGGGCAGTACAAGGAAGAATAGCCTCGCGAGGGTCTGTTCTTGGCTGGGGCGATGAACTGCTGGGAGAAGTTCATCCACCTTTCTCTATCTCTCTCTCTCTCTTTACCACCTCTCTACTTGTCGAGCCCTTGGAGGAGACTGAGCCGAACCCCCTTGCCACGCGGGTGGCTGGTCCTATTTATAGTGGCCCTGGTCCTCTCCCCAAATATTGAGCGGGAAGGGAGCCAACAATGGCGGGCTAATTTGAAGGGGGACAGCAAGTATCAACTATCCTGACAAAAGTAGTCTTCGCCTGCGCAAAGCTTTGGTGATGACGCCGTCTTGGGCTCCATGGTGACCTCCGTCTCGTAGTCCTCCTGGTCTTGGTCTCGTTGCACCGAAACAGCAACCTTTGCCTGATGCCTCGGTACTCCGCGGCTGCGCTTGCCCCCTTTGCACCAAAGAGGAAAAGAGGACGTTGCACGGGCTGGCACCTTCCTGGCGCCCTGAGTTGTCATGGCTTGTGTCACGGGCACCTCGCGAGGTACCCCGCCTTGATCTCTCCGCCTCCTCGCGAGCCAGCCTGACGAGGCCGTGCCGGAGGAAGCTCCGTGTCATCCGCCCCGCGAGGCTTGGCCCCTCGCGAGGGTCTTGGGTTTGTGCGGGTGAAGATGGGTCGTGCTGGGCCCCCCTTTGAGCCACGCCGCAGGCCGCAGGCAGGCAAGTCTGGGGACCCCCATTCCCAGAACACCGACAGCCACCTGCGGCGGCGGTGCGCGGACATGAAGGGCAGGCTC
The DNA here is from genome assembly GCF_018294505.1 of Triticum aestivum. Taxonomy (NCBI): domain Eukaryota; kingdom Viridiplantae; phylum Streptophyta; class Magnoliopsida; order Poales; family Poaceae; genus Triticum; species Triticum aestivum. The sequence goes on along the minus strand of NC_057806.1, from coordinate 232,481,890 downwards.
CGCCCCTGCATAGGGCCCCGGTGGCCACCTCAGGCTGCCGCGCCTTCGCTCCCGAGCTGCGCAACGTCGTTTGGCCAGGCAAGTTCAAGCCGGATCTGCCTCCGCGCTACAACGGCACCCCCGACCCCGTGGAGTTCCTGCAGCTCTACGAGCTGAGCATCGAGGCAGCCAATGGCGACGAAAAGGTCATGGCGAACTGGTTTCCCATGGATCTCAAGGATGGCGCCCGCTCATGGCTCCTGAACCAGCCCGCGGGATCAATCTCCTCCTGTGGTGAGATGCGCAACCGCTTCATCGCCAACTTCCAGGCCACTCGCGACCGCCCTCCGGCCGCGGGTGACCTGCGCCGCATCAAGCAACAGCCAGGAGAGACCCTGCAGAAGTACATCCACCCTTCAACAATGTTCATCTCAAGATCCCCAAGCTGATGGACGAGGCCATCATCTCAGCGTTTTCCGATGGTGTCCGCGACATCAAGGTGAAGGAGGAGCTCGCCATCCACGAGGAGGTACACGACTCTAGAGCTGTACAACATAGCAACCAAGTGTGCAAGAGCTGAGGAGGGGAGTCTCTCCCTCCTCAAGCTCCCTGCTGCCGACCCAGAGGAGAAGAAAGCCAACGCCAAGGACGTGAAGCGCAAGGGAGTGGCCGTGCTCGCAGCGGAGCCAGACACGAAGCGCGGCCGGGACCACCGCGAGTCGTCCAAGAGCAGTCGTCCGTTCTGCGCCTTCCACAATGTACACGGCCACAACACTAACGATTGTCAAGAGCTCAGGACCATCCGAGATGGACGCTTCGGTCGACGCCCCGAGCGCAACGACCGGGGCTACGGTCGAGGAGGAGGACGAGGTGGAGGACGCTGGGATGACCACGGCCCCCGCCAGGAGTGGCGCGACCGTCCTCGTGAGGACCACTCATAGGAGCAGCCTCGGGAGGGCGCCTGGCGCGACCAGCCTCGCGAGGACCGTCCTCAGGGGAATCCTGGCCTCCCTCTGCTACTGTCACCACCAAGAAGGAACGACAACCACCATCAGGATGAGGGGGCTGGGGGCTTCCCGGAGCTGTGCGCTATCGCTTGCATCTTGGGTGGTGCTCAGGCCCCGCCTTCCCAACGGATCTTCAAGAAGTTTTCTCGCTAGGTGAATGCAGGCCTCCCTAGGCTTGAGGCCACGCGCCCGCTCAAGTGGTCCAAGTACGCCATCACCTTCAGCTCGGCGGACCAGCTCAAATGTGCGGCAACCGTTGGCGTCCTTCTGATGCTCTGCTCACCCGTCATCAACAATGTACAAGTCACCAAGACCCTCATAGACGGCGGCGCAGGGCTTAACGTCCTGTCCATCGAGACATTCGACAGCCTCCAAGTGCCATACAATCAGCTTCAGCCCACCAAGCCCTTCTCAAGAGTGAGTGACGGCCCCACCACCCCGATAGGGTAGGTCCACCTCCCTGTCACCTTCGGACAGCATGACAACTACCGCACCGAGCTCATCAACTTTGACGTTGCTCACATTCGTCTGCCGTACAATGCCATACTCGGGTATCCGGCCCTGGCCAAGTCCATGGCAGTGACCCACCACGGCTACAATGTCCTCAAGATGCCAGGAAGCGGCGGGATCATCACAGTCCCCTGCGAAGAAAGAGATGTGTTGTGCTTCCTCGAGCGCCCCTTCCAGGCCACAGCAATCAAAGACCCTGACGGTAAGGGCGCGTACCCTCCTGAGGCCACCCCCAAGAAAAAGATGCAACTACTCCGCACAGGGCCTCAGGGGAGTGGCGCCTCTAGCGGTGCCAAATCAGGATCGACGCCCGCGCCTGGGACGCCTCCCTCCCTAGCATAGGAAGGCGCGCTCGGTGCCCTCCTCGAGCAGGGCTCGGGGACTCTCTTGTGGAGGGCCTCAGACCTAGTCGACATCACGAGGGAGGCGCTCGGGCACCACGTGGAGGCGTGCTTCGTGACACGTTTCCCTTAGGAGGGCACCGGGCAAGGAGCGCCCGACGCTCAGGAGTTCATCGTCAAGGCCACCTAGGAGCTTCAGGAAGCAAGGGCAATACGCGGCGACCACCGCCCACCTGGTGCAATTCCCCATCCAGGCGAGGGTGGCAAGCTGCGCGTCCGTGTCGACATTCCAGGGCTCAACAGGGCCGCATCTCAAGAGCGCTTTCAGTGTTCACACGCTGGCCGGTGCGAGGGTCCACCTCACAGCTACATCTGCATGACGTTTGGCCTACCGAGCATGGCAGCCGCCTTCAAGCGCAACCTACTAAGCATCCTGGCAACCCGGGAGGCTAGGCATCATGCAGTCCTGGTGGAGATGGATACGGTCCTCAGGGAGCCACCTGAACCCCCAGATCCTCCTGAGGCTCAGGGTCTTGGAGGCTCATGAGGAGGGACTTCTTCAACGCGCGCCTTCAGCTACCCCAATGCTCCATCGACAACAAAACCAGGTGACATTTTCCAAGTTCATTCAGCTAGGAGCGCCCCTCGGGCTGCATTATTCCCAGGTCGCATGGGCCTGTCCCTATGGCGTGTATCCTCTTGCATCTTTAGCTTACCTCACTTGGGCACCCCTCGGGCTGCATCATCCCCAGGCCGCTCGGGTCCGTCCCAGTGGCATGTATCGTTCTCGCATCTATCTAAGCTAGCCGGTTCCCATGCATGAGTTATTTATAGTCATCACCTGCCTGATTGCCACCCACTAAGGGAGCCGCGTGCCAATCATTTTTCTTTAGGATCCTTCGCATGAGAATACTAGGCACGACGCCTATGCTCGGGTCCATCCCTGCACCATCGATAAACCCAACGGCTGAGCTCTTTCTGGCGGACCATCCCCGTTCATGTCACCTCCTAGGGTCGTTGGTGCTTGGCCTCCTCATGCGATAGCCTCAGGAGATCTGCTCGGAGCAGGTTGCCTAACAATCTCGCAGGATCACCACAGCCATCAAGAGCCAAGACCAGGCGCAACCCACCTTGAGGTAAGGCCTCGTGAGTCCCGCGCTGGCTCATGAGTGCCCAGACACACCTTGTCCAGCCCTGCCGTGCAAGCCACGTGTCAGGGCGGGGACGTACACGCCCCGGGGGCTCCACTCAGAGGGAGCCCTCACCCACGCACCAGTGGAAGCACGATGCTCTATGCTGGCAGTCGACACTGCCGAGGAGCAGCTATGCCCGTGCAAGTGCGAAAGCGCTATGCTCCGCGTTGGTGATAAACAACTGAGGGCAGCCTAATGGCCGTATCAACCTCAGGGAGCCTCTAAGATCTGTGTCTGGCCTCATCGCAACACCTCCCCTCGGGAGAGCCGCACGAGGGGGCTGGGCACAGGGGCTGCGCTCGGGTCACGCCAAGCGTACGCCACCCTGCCAGGTGATACGTCCATTTTGCATCATGCTTTTATATCGATATTTATTGCATTATGGGATGTTATTACACATTATGTCACAATACTTATGCCTATTCTCTCTTATTTTACAAGGTTTACATGAAGAGGGAGAATGCCAGCAGCTGGGATTCTAGGCTGGAAAAGGAGCAAATATTAGAGACATATTCTGCACAGCTCCAAAAGTCCTGAAACTTAATGGAAGATATTTTCAAAATATATAAAAAATACTGAGCGCAAGAAGTTCACCAGGGGACACACCCAGCCCACGAGGGTGGGGGGCGTGCCCCCTACCTTGTGGGCCGCCTGGTGGCCCTCCGATGGCCATATTCTGCTATATAGAGTCTTTCGATGAGGAAAAAATCAAAAGCCATCTTTCCGGACGAGACTCCGCCGCCACGAGGCGGAACCTGGGCGGAACCAATCTAGGGCTCTCGCAGAGCTGTTCTGCCGGGGAAACTTCCCTCTGGGATGGGGAAATCACCGCCATTGTCATCACCAACGCTCCTCTCATCGGCAGAGGGCAATCTCCACCAACATCTTCACCAGCACCATCTCCTCTCAAAACCCTAGTTCATCTCTTGTATCCAATTCTTGTCTCCAAGTCCGGGATTGGTACTAGTAGGTTGCCAGTAGTGTTAATTACTCCTTGTAGTTGATGCTAGTTCGTTTATTTGGTGGAAGATCATATGTTCATATCCTATAATCATATTAATACCCCTCTGATTATGAACATGATTATGCTTTGTGAGTAGTTACGTTTGTTCCTGAGGACATGGGAGAAGTCTTGCTATTAGTAGTCATGTAAATTTGGTATTCGTTCGATATTCTGATGAGATGTATGTTGTCTCTCCTCTAGTGGTGTTATGTGAACGTCGACTACATAACACTTCACCATTATTTGAGCCTAGAGGAAGGCATTGGGAAGTAATAAGTAGATGATGGCTTGCTAGAGTGATAGAAGCTTAAACCCTAGTTTATGCGTTGCTTCGTAAGGGGCTGATTTGGATCCATATGTTTCATGCTATGGTTAGGTTTACCTTAATACTTTTGTTGTCGTTACGGATGCTTGCAATAGAGGTTAATCATAAGTGGGATGCTTGTCCAAGTAAGGATAGTACCCAAGCACTGGTCCACCCACATACCAAATTATCAAAGTACCGAACGCGAATCATATGAACGTGATGAAAACTAGCTTGACGATATTCCCATGTGTCCTCAGGAGCGCTTTTCTCTATATAAGAGTTTGTCCAGGCTTGTACTTTGCTACAAAAAGGATTGGGACACCTTGCTACACTTTATTTACTTTTGTTACTTGTTGCTCGTTACAAATTATCCTATCACAAAACTATCTGTTACCACTTATTTGAGTACTTGCAGAGAATACCTTGCTGGAAAGCGCTTATCATTTCCTTCTGCTCCTCGTTGGGTTCGACACTCTTACTTATCGAAAGGACTACGATAGATCCGATATACTTGTGGGTCATCAAGAGTCTTTTCTGGCGCCGTTGCCGGGGAGTGAAGCGCCTTTGGTAGGTGGAATTTGGTAAGGAAAATTTATATAGTGTGCTGAAATTTACTGTCATGTGTTACTATGGAAAGTAATCCTCTGAGGGGCTTGTTCGGGGTATCTTCACCCCGACCAGTAGAGCAAAGAGCTGCTCCTCAACCTACTGAACCTACTACAAATGAAAATGTCTGCTTTGAAATTCCTTCAGGTATGATAGAAAAAATGCTAGCTAATCCTTTTGCAGGAGACGGAACAACGCATCCTGATGAGCACCTAATATATGTGGATGAAGTTTGTGGATTATTTAAGCTTGCTGGTGTACCCGAAGATGTTCTTAAGAAGAAGGTCTTCCCTTTAACTATGAAAAAAGATGCATTGACATGGTATAGGCTATGTGATGATACGGGGTCATGGAACTACAAACGATTGTAATTGGAATTTCATCAGAAGTTTTATCCTATGCATCTTGTTCATCGTGATCGCAATTATATATAATTTGTGGCCTCGTGAAGGAGAAAGCATCGCTCAAGCTTGGGGGAGGCTTAAATCAATGTTATATTCATGCCCCAATCATGAGCACACAAGAGAGATGATTATTCAAAATTTATATGCTCAGCTTTCTGATAACAATTGCACCATGCTTGATACTTCTTGTGCTAGCTCTTTTATGACGAAGACTATTGAATTCAAATGGGATTTATTGGAAAGAATTAAATGCAACTCTGAAGATTGGGACCTCGACGATGGTAAGGAGTCAGGTTTTACACCTAAGTTTGATTGTGTTAAATCTTTTATGGATACTGATGTTTTCCGTAAATTTAACACTAAATATGGACTTGACTCTAAGATAGTAGCTTCTTTCTGTGAATCATTTGCTACTTATGTTGATCTCCCCAAGGAGAAGCGGTTTAAATATCATCCCCCCATAGAGGTAAAAGTAGCTACACCTATTAAAGTTGAAGAAAATACTATCACTTATAATGATCCTATTGTTCCTACTTCTTATGTTGAGAAACCACCTTTCCCTGTTAGGATAAAGAATCATGCTAAAGCTTCAACTATGGTTCGTAAAAGTAATATTAGAACTTATACACCTCCTGAGAAAATTAAAGTTGAACCTAATATTGCTATTGTTAAAGATCTCTTATCTGATAATATTGATGGGCATGTTATTCATTTCTGTGATGAAACTGCTAGAATTGCTAAACCTTGTGCTAAAGATAAACCTAGACCTGTGGTAGGCATGCCTGTTACTTCTGTTAAAATAGGAGATCACTGTTATCATGTCTTATGTGATATGGGTGCTAGTGCTAGTGCCATAACTTTTGACTTATACAAAGAAATCATGCATGACATTGCACCCGCTGAGTTAGAAGATATTGATGTCATGATTAAACTTGCCAATAGAGATACTATTTCACCAATGGGAATTGTTAGAGATGTTGAAGTCTTATGTGGGAAAAATAAATATCCTGCTGATTTTCTTGTTCTTGGTTCCCCACAAGATAGCTTTTGTCCCATTATATTTGGTAGACCCTTCTTAAACATTGTTAATGCTAAGATAGATTGCAAAAAGGATGTTGTTACTATCGGTTTAGATAATATGTCTCATGAATTTAATTTCTCTAAATTTAGAAGACAACACCGTGAAGAAGAAATTACCTAGTAAGGATGAAATTATTGGTCTTGCTTCTATTGCCGGACCTCCTAGTGATCCTTTAGAACAATATTTGCTAGGCCATGAAAATGATATGTTTATGAATGAAAGAAGGGAAATAGATGAAGTATTCTTTAACCAGGAACCTATTCTGAAACACAATTTTCCTTTTGAAATCCTAGGGGATCCTCCTCCACCCAAGGGTGATCATGTGTTTGAGCTTAAACCGTTGCCTGATACTTTTAAATATGCTTATCTTGATGAGAAAAAGATATATCCTGTTATTATTAGTGCTAACCTTTTAGAGCATGAGGAAGAAAGATTATTGAAAACTCTGAAGAAGCACCGTGCTGCTATTGGGTATACTCTTGATGATCTTAAGGGCATTAGTCCCACTCTATGTCAACATAAAATAAATTTGGAAGAAGATGCTAAACCAGTTCGTGATCATCAACGATGGCTGAATCCTAAAATGAAAGAAGTGGTAAGAAAGGAAATACTAAAGCTCCTTGAGGCAGGTATAATCTATCCCGTTGCTGATAGTCAGTGGGTAAGTCCTGTCCATTGTGTCCCTAAGAAGGGAGGTATTACTGTCTTTCCTAATGATAAAGATGAATTGATTCCTCAAAGAATTATTACAGGTTATAGGATGGTAATTGATTTCCGCAAATTAAATAAGGCCACTAAAAAGGATCATTACGCCTTACCTTTTATCGATCAAATGCTAGAAACATTATCTAAACATTCACATGTTTGCTTTCTAGATGGTTATTCTAGTTTCTCTCAAATACCTGTGTCAGCCAAGGATCAATCAAAGACTACTTTTACTTGCCCTTTTGGTATTTTTGCTTATAGACGTATGCCTTTTGGTTTATGCAATGCACCTGCTACCTTTCAAAGATGCATGATGGCTATATTCTCTGACTTTTGTGAAAAGATTTGTGAGGTTTTCATGGACGATTTCTCCGTCTATGGATCTTCTTTTGATGATTGCTTGAGCAACCTTGATCGATTTTTGCACAGATGTGAAGAAACTAATCTTGTCTTGAATTAGGAAAAGTGCCACTTTATGGTTAATGAAGGTATTGTCTTGGGGCATAAAGTTTCTGAAAGAGGTATTGAAGTTGATAAAGCCAAGGTTGATGCTATTGAAAAGATGCCATGCCCCAAGGACATCAAAGGTATAAGAAGTTTCCTTGGTCATGCCGGATTTTATAGGAGGTTCATTAAGGACTTCTCAAAAATTTCTCGGCCTCTGACTATTTTATTACAAAAAGATATACCATTTGTCTTTGATGATGATTGTGTAGAAGCATTTGAAATACTTAAGAAATCATTGATCTCTGCACCTATTGTTCAGCCACCTGGAATTTAGCCTTTGAAATTATGTGTGATGCTAGTCATTATGCTGTAGGTGCTGTTCTAGGGCAAAGAGTTGATAAGAAATTAAACGTTATTCAATATGCTAGTAAAACCCTAGACAATGCTCAAAGAAATTATGCTACTACTGAAAAAGAATTCTTAGCAGTTGTATTTGCTTGTGTAAGTTCAGACCTTATATTGTTGATTCTAAAGTAACTATTCACACTGATCACGCTGCTATTAAATATCTTATGGAAAAGAAAGATGATAAACCTAGACTTATTAGATGGGTTCTCTTGCTACAAGAATTTGACTTACATATTGTTGATAGAAAGGGAGCTGAGAACCCCGTTGCAGACAACTTGTCTAGGTTAGAAAATGTGCTTGATGACCCACTACCTATTAATGATAACTTTCCTGATGAGCAATTAAATGTCATAAATGCTTCTCATACTGCTCCATGGTATGCTGATTATGCTTATTACATTGTTGCTAAGTTTATACCACCTAGTTTCACATACCAGCAAAAGAAAAAGTTCTTCTATGATTTGAGGCATTACTTTTGGGATGACCCACATCTTTATAAAGAAGGAGTAGATGGTGTTATTAGACGTTGTGTACCTGAGCATGGACAGGAACAGATCCTACGCAAGTGTCACTCCGAAGCTTATGGAGGACACCATGCTGGAGAAATAACTGCACATAAGGTATTGCAATCTGGTTTTTATTAGCCTACTCTCTTCAAGGATGCCCGTAAGTTTGTCTTATCTTGTGATGAATGTCAAAGAATTGGTAATATTAGTAGACGTCAAGAAATGCCTATGAACTATTCACTCATTATTGGACCATTTGATGTTTGGGGCTTTGACTATATGGGACCTTTTCTTGCCTCTAATGGTTATACACATATTTTAGTTGCTGTTGATTACGTTACTAAGTGGGTAGAAGCTCTTCCAACTAGTAGTGCTGATCATAACAATTCTATTAAAATGCTTAAATAATTTATTTTTCCAAGATTTGGAGTCCCTAGATATTTAATGACTGATGGTGGTTCACATTTTATTCATGGTGCTTTTCCGTAAAATGCTTGCTAAGTATGATGTTAATCATAGAATTGCATCCCCTTATCACCCTCAGTATAGTGGTCAAGTAGAATTGAGTAATAGAGAGCTCAAATTAATTTTGCAAAAGACTGTCAATAGGTCTAGAAAGAATTGGTCCAAGAAACTTGATGATGCATTATGGGCCTATAGAACTGCATATAAAAATCCTATGGGTATGTCTCCGTATAAAATAGTTTATGCAAAAGCATGTCACTTACCTCTCGAACTAGAACACAAGGCATATTGGCATATTAAAGAGCTCAATTGTGATTTTAAACTTGCCGGTGAGAAGAGGTTATTTGATATTAGCTCACTCAATGAATGGAGAACCCCAAGCCTACGAAAATGCCAAGTTGTTTAAAGAAAAGGTTAAAAGATGGCATGATAAAAGGATACAAAAGCATGAGTTTAATGTAGGAGGTTATGTATTGCTATACAACTCTCGTTTAAGATTTTTTGTAGGAAAACTTCTCTCTAAATGGGAAGGTCCTTATGTTATCGAGGAGGTCTATCGGTCCGGTGCCATAAAAATAACAATTTCGAAGGCACAAATCCGAAGGTGGTGAACAGTCAAAGAATCAAACATTATATCTCAGGTGATCCCATAAATATTGAAACCAATGTTATTGAAACCGTAACCCCGGAGGAATACATACGGGACACTTTTCGGAACGTTTCAGACTCCGAAAAGGAATAGGTATGTGTTACGGTAAGTAAACCGACTCCAAAATAGTTTTAAGGCAATATTTCTCCGTTTTGGAATATTTAGAAAAATAGAAAAATAAGACGCAGTTGGGAAGGACACGAGGCCTCCATGAGGGTGGAGGGTGCTCCCTACCCTACTAGGTGAACCCCCTACCTCGTGGGCACCTCGTGCGCTCTTCGGACTCCGTTTTCTTGCACAATACGTATTTTGGTCAGTAAAAATTCATTATATAATCTCCTGGGGGTTTTGACTCCCGTATCACACAACTATCCTCTGTTTGTGTTTCGAGTTGTTTTTCTGACAGATCCAGGACGTCATGTTGTCTTCAAGTGCCCCCAAGGACCAGTTCTTCAAGAAGGTCATCAACCCCTACCTCTCGGAGGTGCTGCAACACCCTCAAACCATTGAGATGCGTGAGGGGTTGTTGCACATCCACGATGTTGAGGGACCAAGGAAGACCGGAAGCACAAAGGCAAGGCTCGAGGCATTGGAGCAAGATGTTTCAAGTGTCAGGAGATGGTGGAGCATGGACTCGATTCCAATCACATTATGATCACGGAGTTCACCAACAACCACAAGCTGGACGTCAAGGACATTGGGGAGGCCATCTTCAAGCTTCATGAGAAAATCGAGCACCTCCAAGCCCAGATCTATGACCTGCAAAATCAAAACTGTGAGTATGAATATAGATTCAAGAGGATGAGTGTGGCTGCAGATTTGAGGTTTCAGGAGACTCGATCATCCTTCTATGATGGTGAGCCTATGCCTTGGAAGAAGGACGACAAGCCTACGCCATCAACAAAACCATCACCTTCTCCACCAACAAAGAAGAATTGAGTATCTGGTATGGGCACTCCCCTTGGCAACTGCCAAGCTTGGGGGAGTGCCCCGGTATCATATCACCATCACTTTTATCTTAACCATTTTTCTTAGTTCGATCCTTTTGGTAATATCTTGATCTAGTAGAATAAAGTTTATGGCATGATCTAGTTTTCAGTTTTGCTTTATGATCCCTCTATGTAATCGAGTCCGTGAGCTATATATAATAAAGATTAGTGTTGATTCAAGGGCTTGATTATTTTGCCATGATCCAAAGTGAATAAAAGAAAAGAGAAATAAATAAAAATGAAACAAATAGATCATATGGATCTTATGGAGAGTAATGAGCTCACATAGAAAAAGTATGATGAATAAAAGTTGTTGAGAGTTGACAAACATAGTTTTGGTCATCGTGGCAATTAATAGGAAGTAATAAAGAAAGAGAGGTCTTCACATATAAATATACTATCTTGGACATCTTTTATGATTGTGAGCACTCATTAAAATATGACATGCTAAAGAGTTGATGTTTGACAAGGAAGACAACGTAATGGGTTATGTTTTCTTACATCTAAGCTAAATTATATTGTCATGGATCATCCAACATGGTTGAGCTTGCCTTTCCCCCTCATGCTAGCCAAATTCATCGCACCAAGTAGAGATACTACTTGTGCTTCCAAATACCCTTAAACCAGTTTTGCCATGAGAGTCCACCATACCAACCTATGGATTGAGTAAGATCCTCCAAGTAAGTTGTCATCGGTGCAAGCAATAAAAATCGCTCTCTAAATATGTATGACTTATTAGTGTGGGAGAAAATAAGCTTTATACGATCGTGTGATATGGAATAAATAAAAGCGACAAATTGCATAATAAAGGTCCATATCACAAGTGGCAATGTAAAGTGACGTTCTTTCGCATAAGATTTTGTGCATCCAACCATAAAAGCGCATGACAACCTCTGCTTCCCTCTGCGAAGGGCCTATCTTTTACTTTTATCTCCTACCTTGCATAAGAGTCATGGTGATCTTCACCCTTCCTTTTTACATTTTATGCTTTGGCAAGCACAGTATCTTGGAAAGATCCTGGTATATATGGCTAATTGGATGTGAGTTTTCATGAACTATTATTGTTGACATTACCCTTGAGGTACATTGGGAGGCAAAACCATAAGCCCCTATCTTTCTCTGTGTCCGATTAAAACTCCACACCCATAAGTATTGCATGAGTGTCAGCAATTGTGAAAGACTATATGATAGTTGAGTATGTGGACTTGCTGAAAAGCTCTTATATATTGACTTTTTCCTATGTTATGATAAATTGCAATTGCTCCAATGACTGAGATTATAGTTTGTTAGTTTTCAATGAAGTTTACGATTCATACTTGAAATTGTGATTGAATTATTACTCTAGCATAAGAAATCATATGACAAGAATTATGTAAGTTGTCGTTCTAAGATGATCATGATGCCCTCACGTCCGTATTTTAGTTTTATCGACACCTCTATCTCCAAACATGTGGACATATTTTTCGATTTCAGCTTTTGCTTGAGGACAAGCGAGGTCTAAGCTTGGGGGAGTTGATACGTCCATTTTGCATCATGCTTTCATATCGATATTTATTGCATTATGGGTTGTTATTACACATTATGTCACAATAATTATGCCTATTCTGTCTTATTTTACAGGGTTTACATAAAGAGGGAGAATGCCGACAGCTGGGATTCTGGGCTAGAAAGGGAGCAAATATTAGAGACTTACTCTGCACAGCTCCAAAAGTCCTGAAACTTCACGGAAGATGTTTTCAGAATATATAAAAAATACTGAGCGCAAGAAGTTCACCAGGGGGGGCACATCCTGCCCACGAGGGTGGGGGCGCGCCCTACCCCCCTGGGCACGCCTCCCTACCTCGTGGGCCCCCTGGTGGCCCTCCGATGGCCATCTTCTGCTATATGCAGTCTTTCGATGAGGAAAAAATCAGAAGCCATCTTTCCGAACGAAACTCCGCGCCACGAGGTGGAACCTTGGCGGAACCAATCTAGGGCTCTGGCGAAGCTGTTCTGCCGGGGAAACTTCCCTCTGGGATGGGGAAATCACCGCCATTGTCATCACCAACGCTCCTCTCATCGGCAGAGGGCAATCTCCACCAACATCTTCACCAGCACCATCTCCTCTCAAAACCCTAGTTCATCTCTTGTATCCAATTCTTGTCTCCAAGTCCGGGATTGGTACTAGTAGGTTGCCAGTAGTGTTAATTACTCCTTGTAGTTGATGCTAGTTGGTTTAATTGGTGGAAGATCATATGTTCAGATCCTATATGCATATTAATACCCCTCTGATTATGAACATGATTATGCTTTGTGAGTAGTTATGTTTGTTCCTGAGGACATGGGAGAAGTCTTGCTATTAGTAGTCATGTAAATTTGGTATTCGTTTGATATTTTGATGAGATGTATGTTGTCTCTCCTCTAGTGGTGTTATGTGAACGTCGACTACATAACACTTCACCATTATTTGAGCCTAGATGAAGGCATTGGGAAGTAATAAGTAGATGATGGGTTGCTAGAGTGACAGAAGCTTAAACCGCAGTTTATGCGTTGCTTCGTAAGGGGCTGATTTGGATCCATATGTTCCATGCCATGGTTAGGTTTACCTTAATACTTTTGTTGTAGTTGCGGATGCTTGCAATAGAGTTTAATCGTAAGTGGGATCCTTGTCCAAGTAAGGACAGTACCCAAGCACCGGTCCATCCACAAACCAAATTATCAAAGTACCAAACGTGAATCATATGAACGTGATGAAAACTAGCTTGACGATATTCCCATGTGTCCTCAGGAGCGCTTTTCTCTAAATAAGAGTTTTTCCAGGCTTGTCCTTTGCTACAAAAAGGATTGGGCCACCTTGCTGCACTTTATTTACTTTTGTTACTTGTTGCTCATTACAAATTATCCTATCACAAAACTATATGTTACCACTTATTTCAGTACTTGGAGAGAATACCTTGCTGGAAACCGCTTATCATTTCCTTTTACTCCTCGTTGGGTTCGACACTCTTACTTATCGAAAGGACTACGATAGATCCCCTATACTTGTGGGTCATCACCAGGTCCCTCGGGACATGAACGTCGCACGCCCTCCCAAGCGGAGCCAAGGTATGAAGGTCGTTTGGACGTCAAGGGGGACTCTTGAGCATCACGACTCAGGAGCTTAACTGGCCACATAGTCCCTCACTCCTTGGTCCGTCCTGGTGATCCAGACGGTCCAATGGTAGCTGAGGTATGTGCGGGGTCAGGCCCTGCCGTCGTAGAACACTAGGCCTACTCTCGCATCTCCTTTCTATAAGTTGTTTGCGCGTCAAGGGGGACTCCTCAGCATCGCGACTCAGGAGCCTAACTGGACACGTAGCCCCTCACTCCTTGGTCCATCCTGGTGATCCAGACGGCCCAATGGCAGCTGAGGTATGCGCGGGGTCGGGCCCTGCCGACGCAGAACACCAAAGCAAACGGAAAAGAAATCATGGAATTTCAAACAAATATTACAAGATGATGCGGAGCATCCCAAGGTCATCCCCATGGACCTACCATCGTCTCATCAAGTGCCTAGTGGACCCATGAATCGATCACGTGCAAGAGCTCTCGAGACCGAGGTGACATCTCTCCTCTCAAAATTCTACTTCGATGACCATGAGACATGGCTACTACCTCAAATGGAGACATTGTGCATACTCAGGTATCAAGGAGTTAGCCATGGAGACGCCAAGGAGCGAGGAAAATCCGAAGAGGAAGATGGACGTGAAGACGGAGAAGAAAAAGGGCTAAGTCAGCAGAAGCCCGGACGATCCGGACCGCCATCCAGACGATCCGGCCTCAGCCTGGATGATCCAGACCCCGTCCCGGACGATCCGGGTAATATGCCCAGCGACACCCAAGACGACATCTCAGAGATGGGTCCTCCGGACCCAGGCACGGATCATCCGGCCACACCCGGATGTCCGGACCAGGTCCTGGACATCCGGCCCTCCCGCAGCTGCTCCAACACAGCCGGACGATCCGGACGCCGACCCGGATCTTCCGGACCCCCGGAGCCCGGATCATCCCGACCAACTCCCGGATCATCCGGCCACCGCCTCTGTGCGTGACTTGGGCTGAGGCCCGTGTACCCGTTTTGCCCCCTCACTTGCCCTTTCGCCCCTTGGGCTACAAATAGACCTTCTACTCCCCATTTTTAGGGTTAGCAAATGTTTAGCTCATGTTTGTCAGAGAGCTTTGCTCATCCACTTGGTAGTCTTCTCTACGGAGATTCGAGCTTCCACCGGCGAAGATCCCCCAAGCTGATTCAAGACCCCTTTTAGGGAAGAACTCAAGACCTCCTCACGAAGAAGGCCGGCTACCGTTGTATCGTCCCTAGTTGTCTGTGGATCGTGTATCTTTCCTTATGTAATCGAGGATCTAGCCCATGTGTGACTTATTCATGTCGGTTTAGTGATTCCTCTCGTGTTTCTTATTGTGTTTTCTCTCCGTTCTTCCCCGTGTTCTTCGTGATTTCCGTGGGATCCGCTTCTTTCCTGAAAGATCGGGCGATTAGGGTCTCTACCCTACATCATCTTGGTATCATGTGCCTTGTTGATCACGATTTCGGAGCCTCCCCTCTTCGTTTTCTAGCTTGATTTTGTTGTTTTCGTCCTAATGCGAAAATACCAACAAAAATAGCCCCCAAAAAAATTCTTGTGATTTGTGAGTTTTGATGATGTTTTGTTGGTTTCGATCCGTGAGTTTGTTGTGTTGCAAGTGGATCTAGCCTTCCCCCACCATCCCGACCTCGAAATCCCTCCAAAATCTGCGAAATCCCCGAAGTTGTGGCTGTTTTCGAGCTCATCCCGAGCCATCCCCGAGCGAGTTGACCCGCCCAGATCATCCGGCTGGTCACCCGGATCATCCGGACCCACCCGGATCATCCGGACCCACCCGGATCATCCGGCTCCTGGCCCGGATCATCCTGCTTCCTCTGACCAAACTGCATTTCCTGCAGTTTTTGCCACCGCCGCCTACGCCTTCGCATACCCACGTCGACCTCCACCTCCTACCTTCCACAAACCCCTATGCAAACCTTTCCAATAGCCCAATCCACACCACCACTTGACCGCTACCTACTCCGACGCTTTTTGTCGCACTTGGTTTTGAGAATTTGAGTTGTGGCTCACCGTTTCCTTTCGTGTTTCGGCTACCTAGGGACAGTTCGACGTCAACATCACCACCGCTCATTTTCGCCAAGGATTAATACGAACGACTACACACTTGTGGTATCCATTTCCCATCGGTATCATCTTGGTAGTGTGATATCATCATACTCTTTTCCATTTGGATTGATAACCCCATAGCCTTACTTTTGCATAGCTTACCCATCGAGACTAGCATTTTAGTATTGTCGGCAACGTGACTTGTGCACATTAGTGATCATACATCCCATAGCATACATACTATCATCATGTTGCATATCTTGGAATCATCTCTTGTGTCACAAAGTTGTCATCGCATACACAATTGCTATCTTGGTCCGTGAAGCATTGCATGAGAAAAGAGCTCAAACATCAAAGAGCCAAACAAGCTTTTAAGCAAAGAGAAAAGATAAGCAAAGAGCTTATAAGCAAGAACCATAGCATCATACAACATTAAGAGTGTCATACTTGATCATCTTGGATCATATCTCTGGAACATCATACTTGGGATAGAAGTCGTTGCATTTTTGCTTAGTAGGTTGTGCACAAGTTCGTATCCGCCTATTGTGCAATCGTGCTAGTGTCTCTCTAGTGTTGTGCAACAAGAACATTTTCGTGGATTCCACATTTTGGCTCACCCTTGGTTGCACGACCCCATTTATCTTTTCGTGTGTTGTGTTTCCGTGTACCACATCTTGCTATTGGTCTTCTTGTTACATTTACAAGTCGTGGATCTTCTCCAACATTATTGAATCTTACTTACATTCAAATCAAAAATTGTGCCACCATCCTAACCAAGCTCCACCATAAGCTTTTACTTGTGTAAGTGTGAGAAACCGACGAGAATTCATACCAATTGGGCTATTCCCTTGTCCTACATTGGAGTGATCATCGATCCACTTTCAACTTCGGTCAAGGTACATTTGGTATTCGTTCTTCTCTTTATACCACCCACATTTGTCTTGGAATGATGGATAGGCCAAGTACTTCTACCAACCCACTCTTCACGGAGCAAGACGATGACATGAACTCCTTCGTCACCAAAAGCCACCTCTTTGGTGCACAACGTGCTTTGCATCAAGAACAAGAAGCCACGAGTGACCGCATTGACAACCTTGCCATCGACTTGCGACTCTCTGAGCAATGTACAAGGGACTACTTCGACCACAAGCTCGACGATCACAAGCAAGAGAATGATGCAAGGATGGATGAGATTCGCGCTTTGTTTCTCAACCGCTCTTCTTCCACTTCAAGAAGGAGCCGTTCAAGTCGTCACTCCGACTTTACCCTCTCCGGGTCAAGTACACCGTCATCGAACACTGTTCGACGTGCCGCGCGCAACGAGCATCAAGCAAGCCTCAATCCTCTACGCTACACCGACTCGCAAGAGCACCGACAGCGCCAAACCCTAGAAGCCTTTGCGCTAGCACGAGAACGGCAACGACAACGCCAACATGAAGAGGAAGAACGCGCGCGTCTACACCAAAATGCACAAGATGCCGAGGCTCAACGTCAAGAACAACAACTCCGTGATGCTCAAGCACTTGAAGCACAACGAGCTCTACACGATTCGAGTCGAGCCGTTGCTGACCGAAGCCGACAAGCCTGTGAACAAGAGGAAGCACTTCGCGAAGAAATTCAAGAACGACGATTTCAAGCTTGCGTGCATCGTCAAGTTCCTCCTTGAGCTCGACAAGCTCCTCCACAAGCTCGCCAAGACCATCAAGTTCCTCAAGAGCAACACGACATTGACAACCCTTCGCGCCAAGAGCACCACGAGTTGAACAATCATCTACAACATGGGCGTCATCATCCCTGACCCCAACACAATGAAGAGCAACGCTACGGCAAACTCAAGTTCACCATGCCCAAGTCCAACGGAAGCAATGATCCCGAAGAGTACCTTTCATGAGCATTGAAAGTTGACAAGATCTTCTGTTTGCACAATTATGAAGAAGAGAAGAAGGTCGCAATGGCATCCCTTGAGTTCCAAGACTATGTGCTCATTTGGTGGGAACAAGTCATTGAGCGCCGCGAGGCAAGAGGTGAACCACCCATCACTACTTGGGCACAAATGAAGGATGTCATGAGAGCACGCTTCGTACCTACCTACTACAACTGCGACCTCTTCAAGAAACTCCAACAACTCAAGCAAGGAACCAAGAGTGTTGAAGAATACTACATGGAGATGGAGATTGCAATGATAAGAGCCAATGTCACGGAAGATGATGAGCAAACAATGGCACGCTTCTTGAATGGCCTCAACCATCCCATCAAGAAGATCGCCGACTTCCAACCATACTCAAATCTCATCGAGCTAGTGCACCAAGCTACCAAAGTGGAACGCCAAGTGCAAGATGATTTCAAGTATGCCAAGTTCTCATCCAAGTCCTACAGCTTCACCAACAACCAAGCTTCAATGACTCCAACACCGACTAGAAAGCCTTCTTCAATCAACTTCGACAAGTCGACTTCCAAGAAAGCTTTGTCAACAACAAGCCATCCTACTACGAGCAACTTCAAGCCGAGAGCTTCATCATCCTCAACCCCAACTGATGAGACCGTCAAGACGAGTTCCTTCAAGTGTTTCACTTGTGGCGGCCGAGGCCACAAGTCCTATGAGTGCACTAACAAGCGAACCATGGTCTTCAACGACGATGGCACTTATGACTCCATGAGTGAAGGAGAAATGGAAGCCCTTGAGCAAGTCGCCATGCACTGCCATGTGAACAATGAAGAAGAACAAGTCTTTTGCGATGAAGACTCAAGTCCCGCACTTGTTGTCTCAAAAGTCTTGACCCTCCAACATCACCAAGAAGAAGACCAAAGATGCAACATATTCCACACCAAGGCCGGCATCAATGGACAATCCGTCAAGGTCATCATCGATGGAGGAAGTTGTCATAATCTCGCAAGTGAAGAACTTTGCTCCAAGCTCCAATTGCCCAAGACGAAGCATCCACATCCATACAAAGTGCAATGGCTTAGTGACTCCGGCACCATCCAAATCGAGCACCGAGTACAAGTCTCCTTCAAAATCGGCGCCTACGAATACACCTTGGAGTGCGACGTCATTCCAATGACCATTTGTCATCTTCTCCTTGAACGGCCATGGCAATTCGATAGAGGAGTCGTCCACAATGGGCATACAAACCACTATAGCTTCAAGATGAAAGGAAAGGAGTTTGTGCTACGACCTATGTCTCCAAGCCAAGTGATCGCCGACAAGCGAGCCACCCATCGTGGAGAGAATAGTGAGAGAGTGATCCACCAAAAAGAGAGTGAGCGCCACAAGCCCAAATTGAGTGCCTCCACGATGAGCGACAAGAAAAACTTTGTTCTATTTGCCACCAAACGTCAAATGAGGGAAGTGTGTGAGAACCCATCGAGTGTCCTACACTATGTCCTATTATGCAAGGACAAGGCACCACAAACTAACACCTCTCACAACATACCCTTGGTGTTATCTTCTTTATTGCAGGAATTCCAATATGTTTTCCCCGATGAGCTACCTCCGGGACTACCTCCACTACGAGGCATTGAGCACCGCATCGGCCTCATCCACAGAGCACCGCTTCCAAACAAAGCTCCCTACCGCGTCAACCTTGATGAAACCAAAGAAATTCAAAGGCAAGTAAAGCATCTCATAGACCATGGACATGTGCATGAAAGTTTGAGCCCTTGTGCCGTACCGGTCATTCTTGTGCCAAAACATGACGGTAGCTTTCGCATTTGCTCCAATTGTAGACCTATCAATGCTATCATCGTTCGCTATAGATATCCCATTCCACGCCTAGATGATATGCTAGATGAACTTAGTGGTGCCACTATATTTTCCAAAATTGATCTTAAGAGTGGTTACTATCAAATCCGCATACAAGAAGGTGATGAATGGAAAACCGCATTCAAAACCAAGTTTGGTTTGTATGAGTGGTTAGTCATGCCTATGGGTCTCTCGGAAGCACCGGGCACTTTTATGCGCCTTATGAATCATGTCTTTCGCCCTTACATTGGTATATTTGTCGTGGTTTACTTCGATGACATTCTTGTGTTTAGCAAATCTATCGAAGAGCATGTCACCCATGTCCGCACCGTTTTGCTAACTCTTAGAAAAGAACGCCTCTATGCTAATATGGAGAAATGCCTTTTTGGTGTTGATAATCTTGTTTTCTTGGGTTTTGTTGTTTTTTCAAAGGGTGTTCATGTTGATGAGTCCAAGAACAATGCTATTAAGACTTGGCCGCAACCAACAAACTTGCATCAAGTGCGTAGTTTCCTTGGTCTTGCGGGTTTCTATCGTCGCTTTGTGAAGGATTTTAGCACCATTGCTTCGCCTTTGCATGCTTTGAGCAAGAAGAATGTGCCTTTTGTTTGGGGACCATCCCAAGATACCGCTTTCAATGAGCTTAAGAACTTTCTTACTCATGCTCCCGTGCTTGCCTTACCCAGCTTTGACAAACCTTTTGAGATTCATTGCGATGCTAGTGGTAATGGCATAGGGGGTGTGTTAACGCAAGAGAAGCGCCCCATAGCTTACTTTAGTGAGAAACTTTCCGGAGCGCAACTCAACTACCCCATCTATGACAAAGAGCTATATGCTTTAGTCCGCGTTTTGCATGAATGGGAACATTACCTTTGTCCCCATGAGTTTATCATTCATACCGATCATGAGACCCTCAAGTATCTTAAGGGTCAAACCAAGTTGAACAAGCGTCATGCTAATGGAGTGAATTTATTGAGTCTTTTCCTTATGTCATCAAGTACATCAAGGGTAAAGAAAACATCCTAGCGGATGCTCTTTCCCGCATATGCATGCTTGTCACGCAACTTGAGTTAGATGTCATTGGCTTCGAGCATATCAAAGACTTGTATGAGCATGATGCAACTTTTGCTACTCCTTATGCCAAGTGTTTGTAGAATACATCTTGGGAACGCTATTACATCAGAGATGGCTATCTTATGAGAGCTAACAAACTTTGCATCCCCGAGTCGTCCCTTCGTTTGCTGCTTTTGCAGGAATCGCATGGAGGAGGCTTAATGGGAAATTTCGGACGTGACAAGACGTTCGCCACACTCTCGAAGAATTACTTTTGGCCCAAGATGTATCAGGACGTCAATCGTTTCACCAACCGATGTTCAACATGTCGCAAAGCTAAGTCCAAAGCTCAATCTCATGGCCTCTATATGCCTCTACCAATTCCATACCAACCATGGGAAGACATTAGCATGGACTTTGTACTTGGTTTTCCTAGGACTCGAAATGGGAAAGATTCCATATTTGTCGTTGTGGACCGTTTCTCAAAAATGGCACACTTTATTCCTTGTAACAAGATAGACGATGCTTCACATGTTGCTAATCTCTTTTGTAGGGAAATATTGCGTCTACATGGTGTGCCAAAGACTATCGTCTCGGACCATGACGTCAAGTTCTTGAGTTACTTTTGGAAGACCTCATGCGCCAAGCTCGGAATCAAGCTACTATTCTCCACGGCCTATCATCCACAAACCGACGGCCAAACGGAGGTGACAAACCGCACGCTCTCCACCCTTCTTCGCATGCTAATCAAGAAGAACATCAAGGAGTGGGAAGAGTGCTTACCCATTGCCGAGTACACCTACAACCGCGCAAGATATTTGACTATTGGCAAGTCCCCCTTCGAGGTTGTCTACGGTTTCAACCCGTTGTCCCCATTGGACATTCTACCTCTACCACTCCATGAGCGCACAAACATGGACGCAAGTCACCGAGTCAACCACCTCAAGAAGATGCATGAAGATACAAGGCACACCATTGAGCTCCAAGTACAACGACTCGCAACCAAGCTCAACGTCAACAAGAATCACATGATATTCAACATTGGAGATCTTGTGTGGCTACACCTTCGCAAGGAACCCTTCCCCAACGAACGCAAGTCCAAGCTTCTACCACGAGCCGATGGACCATTCAAGGTGCTTGCACGCTACAACAACAACAATGCATACAAGATCGACATCCCACGTGACAAGTACTCCGTGAGCGACATCTTCAACGTCAAAGATCTCTCCCCGTACCATGGTGA
Source organism: Triticum aestivum (assembly GCF_018294505.1). Taxonomy (NCBI): domain Eukaryota; kingdom Viridiplantae; phylum Streptophyta; class Magnoliopsida; order Poales; family Poaceae; genus Triticum; species Triticum aestivum. Next base: position 232,460,084 of record NC_057806.1, on the reverse strand, counting down.
TGAGGATTTCGATCCGAGGTCGGATCTTTCCCAAGGGAGGGGAGATGATGTGGAGCATCCCAAGGTCATCCTCATGGACCTACCATCGTCTCATCAAGTGCCTAGTGGACCCATGACTCGATCACGTGCAAGAGCTCTCAAGACCGAGGTGACATCTCTCCTCTCACAATTCCACTTCGATGACCATGAGACATGGCTACTACCTCAAACGGAGACATTGTGCATACTCAGGTATCAAGGAGTTAGCCATGGAGACGCCAAGGAGCGAGGAAAATCCAAAGAGGAAGATGGACGTGAAGACGGAGAAGAAAACGGGCTAAGTCAGCAGAAGCCCAGATGATCCGGACCGTCGTCCAGACGATCCGGCCTTAGCCCGGATGATCTGGACCCCGGCCCAGATGATCCGGGTAATGTGCCCAGCGATACCCGAGACGACATCTCAGAGATGGGTCCTCCGGACCCAGGCCCGGATCATCCGGCCACACCCGGACGTCCGGACCGGGTCCCGGACATCCGGCCCTCCCGTAGCTGCTCCAACACAGCCGGACGATCCGGACACCGACGTGGATCTTCCGGACTCTTGGAGCCCGGATCATCCGGATCATCCGGCCACCGCATGCTTGCGTGACTTGGGCCGAGGCCCATGTACCCATTTCGCCTCTCACTTACCATTTTGCCCCTTGGGCTATAAATAGACCTTCTACTCCCCATTTTAGGGTTAGCAAATGCTTAGCTCATGTTTGTGGGAGAGCTTTGCTCATCCACTTGGTAGTCTTCTCTATGGAGATTCGAGCCTCCACCGGAGAAGATCCCCCAAGCGGATTCAAGACCCCTTTTAGGGAAGAACTCAAGACCTCCTCATGGAGAAGACCGGATACCCTTGTATCGTCCCTAGTTGTCTATGGATCATGTATCTTTCCTTATGTACTCGAGGATCTAGCCCATGTGTGACTTATTCGTGTCGGTTTAGTGATTCCTCTCATGTTTCTTATTGTGTTTTCTCTCCGTTCTTCCCCGTGTTCTTCGTGATTTCTGTGGGATCCACTCCTTTCGTGAAAGATCGGGTGATTAGGGTCTCTACCCTACATCACAAGACATACTGTTTCTAGAATACCAAGCACAAGTTTAAACACCTCCACGAGGCATGGTTCATGTTGCAGAAGAAAAGCAGGAAAAGGAGCCACCAGCAAGTCATTCCATCATCCCTGGACGCCGCCATCGCTTGCAAGAGGCATCCCTTCGATGATGATTCCGCCCTCACCTGAGCCGCCAGCTGGAGTTGCAGGTTCAGCAGTGTCACCAGTTGAGGCATAGGGTCGAAGGCACGAAACTCCTTCAGCAGAGCCTCCACCTGGCCCTTCACGGCTTCGGCAGTAGCTGTGTAGCGCTCGCCATCCACAGGCTCTAGCAGCTCGTCAAGGTTGGCATCAGGATCATGAAGATGGAGATGGCTGAAGATGCACGCCAGCGCGGCCGAGGAAAGCGTGCGGGCTTCCTCCTCCACCAAGGGGCCGATCTCGTCCAAGACATCCTCAAGTGCCGTGACCAGATGAGAAAGCAGCTGGGTGGGCCCCTCGTCTGCTGTCGCCAGCGACTCCTCCAAGCCATTCTCGTAGGGTGCCCGTAGCGCCACGCTGGACCTCTCCTCAAGGGACTCGAAGACCACGTGGTCCTCATCCCGGACCTTCGCCTTGACTTCCAGCTCGGCCTTCTCTGCCTTCACCTTCTGCTCCACCTTCTCCAGCCGGCTATGCTCCGCGGCCTGCGCCTTCACCAGCTGCTCCAGCTCGGCGTCGCGACCCTTCACGGCGTCCTCCCGGGCCTTCTTCTTCTCCTCCGCCACCTTGTGGTCTCGAGCTTCGGTCGCACGCTCGTTGTGCGTGGTCTCCAGCTCGGCCTCCAGTGACCGACAACGATCCTAGGCGGCCCTGGCGTCCTTCAATGCCACCTCATGAGCAGTCACGGCTTGGGCAGCGGCCTGCTTGTCCTTCTCGGAGGCCGCTGCAGCTTGGCTCGATGCCGCCCAGACGGATGCATCGGAGTGAAGCCAGCCAGAAATCAGCTCTAGGCACCCGGCCGCCACGTGATGGTCGGTGCCTTGAAAATCCTCTCGCGACAGGGTTAGCATGGAGAGAGCATGCTCCAGGACGTCAGGGGAGGCGGAAGGATCCAAGGTCTGCAGTGCGGCGGAAGGAGGAGGAGACAACGTCATCATCATGGCCTGAGAGGCTAGGAGCTCCTGAACTTGGGGAACCCCAGCAACCGAGCCGAACGCCAGCACCTCCGGAGCCAGCGGGGCTACATGGTCTGCCTCCTCCGGAGGACGCTCCCCCAAGTCTCGCCAGGACGATCGGGCTGGGGAAGCACGAGCGCTCTCACCTCCCTTCCCCACGGAGGAGGGTGCGGCCGCTGCAGGCGATTTGGTCCCAAGAAGTACCGCCACTTCCTCCTTCCTCTTCTTAGCCGCATGCATCAACCTAATTGCGCAACGGGGAAGCGTCAAGAATCAGTAGCAGAAGCAAGAACAAGGCAGGACAAGAATACTTTCTGGTCCACCGCGGCGCAGTCTCTCCGCTTCCAAAGCTTGAAGCCTGAGAGCCTCACAGCTTGAGGTGCGGGCGCGCGGCCTCCAGGCGCTGAAGAGGGGGCAGCAGATAGGACGGAAACAACTCCAGGCAGCATCAGAACGGGGGCGTCGTTTTGGGACATGAGCGCCGACCTTCCCCTCATCGGAACCTCGGCCGGTGACCTCTTCCGGGGACTGACCTTGGACCCCATGGAGCCCCCTGCTAGGCGCAACTCCCCACTTTGTAGGAGGACATCGGCCTCATCATCGTCATCAAGAAGGGTGCGGAGGATGTCGGCCTCGTGCAAAGGGGAGGTCTCCCCCGCCCCTTTGCGGGCTGCCTCCGAGTCGCGTTCCTCCTCCTCCTCTTCCTCCGCCCGAGACTCGTCGGAAGACATGTCCACCGGAGTCGTCATCACCGAGACGTTCGAGGGCACAGGTAGCACAAGCCCACGCCCGTCGAAGACAGGCAGAGCGGCGACAACCTTTGCCCCATTCAGACGGCGGTAGAAGGGAACGAAGGAGTCCGGCGGGTACCCTTGGTCGTTCCCAACTAAGAAGCGGAGGGCCGAGCACAGCTCCTCGTCAGCAAGGGCCTTCGGGCGCAGGTGGAGGTCGCCCCCTTCGTCTCCAAGCTTCCACAAAGGGTGCAAGCACGACTGGAGGGGAGCCACGTGCTGCTTCATGAATTCTTTGACGATCATGGCCCCCGTCAACTTCACCGCCCTTGAATCACCAGGCCTCAGGTCGACGGTCATCCTCTCCAACACCTGTGCCGCCCGGGAGTCTGTGAGCTTCGCTCGAAGCCACCCCTCGTGGGACACAGGCATCTCTGTGAGCCCTCGGCCTTCTTCCCGGCCTTCGAAATGGCGTTGGTCTTGTTGGCCGCGACGAAGCCAACGCACACAAAGTAGTGGCCCTCTTTGATCTGGAGAAAGAAGAAGTGGCGCAGCAGCGCCGCGGATGGCATCACCCCGACATATGCCTCGCAGTAGAAGGTGAAGATCGACAGGAGGAGGATGCATTTGGGATGAAGATGGAGAGCATGGATCTTGTAATGGCTAAGGACGGAGTAGAAGAAGTCAGAGAAGGGGGAACCAGCCCAGCGACAATGCTGCTCATGAAGAAGGGGTAGAAGGTGCTACCTGAGGCCTCCGGCTCGTCGGAGCCAGCCCAGAGCATAGTCTTCCTCTTCTTATCACCCTCCACTGTCATCAGGAGCACAACGGCAAGGTTCTTCTCCGAAACGCTTGGCGCATCAAGCGTCGGCTCATACCAAGACGATGAGGGAGTAGCTCGAGCTTTCTTGGGTGCCATTGGTGGTAGGCTTCAAGGAGGATCCGGGCGGATCTGGAGTCTCCGGAAGCAAGGAGCGAGAAAGGGGATCTAGAGCAAGTTGATGGAAAGCAATGAAGGAAAATGCAGCCCGCGCCAGCGTTTTGTCAGGCGGGCAGTTGCCAAGGCAGCATGGGGAAGCGGAGACGCCCACGTCCCATCAATTGCCATGCGTCAACTGAGGCTGCAGGCTGTTGGGGCCCGCGGCACTCCTCACTTGCCCCTTGGCTTCGCCTCGAAGCCAAGTACGAGCGCGCCTTGGGCCCAGGGGCTACTGTAGGTGTCCTGGGAACGGGGTTCCCCAGACTTGCCTCCCTACAGCCCACGGCGTGGCTTCGCGAGTGGCCCCGTATGGCCCATATTTACCAGCAAACACTCAAGACCCTCGCGAGGGGCGGAGCCTCGTGAGGCGGAAAAGGCAACACCTCCTCGGGGCGACCCACCAGGCTGGCTCGCGAGGGGCGGAGAGATCAAGGCAAGGGGCACCTCGCGAGGTTCCTGTGACACAAGCCATGACGACCAAGGCCAGGCGGGCGCCAGCGCGCGCAGTGTCATCGTTTCCTCTTTGGTGCTAAAGGGACAGGCGCAACCGAGGAGTCTTGAGGCATCAGGCAAAGGTTTCCATATCAGTGCAACGAGACCAAGACCAGCAGGGCGGCAGGACGAAGGTCACCGTAGAGCCTAGAACAACGTCACCAACAGATCCTTTGGCAGGCGAAGACCACCTTCAGTCAGGATAACTTGTACTAGTTGTCTCCCTTCAAATTTGGTCGTTGTGGCATCCCTTCCCGCCTAATATTTGGGAAGAGGACCAGGGCCCTATAAATAGGACTAGGAAGGCACCTCATCCTGAAATGATCCAAGGCCATTCAGATCATCCTCATCCACACAAACTCACCAAGCACAAGAGCACCTTTCCTCAGGAGGTTGTTCTTCCCTTGTAACTGTTCATCCTCAGCCCAAGAGGCAATCCACCACACCACACTGTAGTAGGGTATTACACCACATCGGTGGCCCGAACTAGTATAAATCTTGTGTCCCTTTGTTCTGCGAGTTAGATGCACTGAGCCTTGAGATCACGGTGAGGGAGAGTGCAAGGGGGAGGAGAGATCTTCGTGCACACCCTAGTGTTCGAACCTCAAGGGTTTTGCCGGAACCCAAAATCTAACACTATCTTACCAGTACCCTTCTTGTTTGACGGAGAACTGTGTTTGCCGGGGAACAGACAGAGGGACCAGCCCCCCACCAACTCCTTTTTACCAAACGTCACAGGGACCATCCTAACTGAAGCAACGTTTGAGTCATGGATGGGAGCACCTAAGTCTCAAAAGGGAGGCGAGGCTTTCTCATGCAAAGTTATAGCTTTACAGAACACTAATGGACAGGAGGTAGAACTTATCTACTTGGCTCGCTGGGGACCACTGTGCTGGGCAATCTTCTCAAATGTTTGTCGAAGCAAAGTCCACGGCAGGAACCTGCAACTTCATGCATATGAGAATGAATGCAGGATGTGGTCCTGTCTATATGCATATGCAAATGCTCATGAAATACTTATGTGGTGATCTTGGAATGCTCATGCATGCATGCAATCTTGGTCGGGGCCCTCCACAGTGCTTCTTTATTTTCTCTTGCATGGGGTCATCGCCACGGCTTTGTACAAGGGGTTACATGCAGCTGAGGCAAGGCTTGTACAAAAGGGTGACTGTCGGGCAGGGCCCGACAGCCGCGCCTTATGGGTAGAACTTACGGAGATGCTCAATATTCCATGAGTTTTGCAACTAAGTGCCATCTCCGTTCTCCAAACGGATTGTGCCAGGTCTGGTGACTTGTACTACCCGGTAAGGGCCTTCCTACTTTGGTGACAAATTGTGTGTACCCTTGGCGGACGGAACGCGCCTAAGGACAAGGTCACCTTCCTCAAAACACCGGGCATGAACCCTGCGGCTATGATAGCGACGCAGGGCTTGCTGGTAGCGTGCAGCACGCGTATCAGCCCGGAGACAGTTCTCCTCGAGTAGCACAGCGTCATCATGCTAGTGGTGATCTTGCACTACTTCATCATAGGCAAGCACACCGGTGCGCGTTTGTCCTATACAAACGGTTTTTAATCCCTTTCAGTGACGGCATTTGGCACCGTCGCCAAGTGAGTGTGGGCGATAGGAGGTGTTCTTCCCACATGAACCAGAAATCGTCGGGTATAGGCCCTCCTGGGACACAGGCTAGGGCAAAATGAGCTCGTGTGAAATCTATAGAGGCATCGAAACCCAATCATTTCCGTTCGTATGTACATCACACACAGTGAATCCCAGAAAAACATTTCCGTTCATATGTATATCACACACACGGTCAATCCAAGGAATACATCTCCATTCTTATGTACATCCCACATAGTCAATCCAGGGAAAACGTTTCTGTTTGTATGTATATCACACACAATCAATCCAAGGAATACGTTTTTGTTCTTATGTACATCCCACATAGTTAATCCAGGGAAAACTTTTCCGTTCATATATACATCCCACACAGTTTTATGTGTAGGCTCGTGTGTGAAAGGTGTAACTATCGCACACGCTCTGCCTTGGTTAACTATTTACTTTTATCAACTATAACACACACGATTTGATGAAGAAAACTGTGGGGCATTGGGCTATCCATCACAAGCTCTTTTACTGCTAGAACCGTTTGCAAAGTTCCATGACACATTTAGCAGGTTTATTAGTTTACAATTAATAATTCCAGTATTACACAAATTCACATTTCATATCGAACAGTTGTTTGCCAATTTCATACCAGGCACATAAATATATTATAACATCATAGTATGATAGCTACATGAAAACAACACAGCACAACATATAGCAAGTTCAACTTCATAAGAACAATATTAGAACAATATATTCACTTCCCTAATCGAGATCATCCATGCTCGTCTTATCCACCTCTGCTTTTAGTTCAGTAAGAACCTGTTTTGCACTGGCCAACTGGGAAAGTGCCTCCTCATTTGCCAACACCATCTTAGCAAAGTCTGATTTTAAAAATATGAGCTCATTCTCCACTTTCCTCATTTTATCCTGCATCTTCAAATATTCTTCAGCGTTGACAACACTTTCTCTAAGCCTGCCTATGTTCTCTTCCTCATACATGCTCTAGAGCTTCAAAGACTGTGGCCACTCTTGATCAACCCACTCCAAGTAAGAACACTTCCATTCATCCTATAATATTTTAAACTAGATTGGTAACAATTGTAGGGGAAATGGGTTTATAGCAACATAGAAAATCACCAATGCTTATTTTGAAAAACTGAAGAAACATGTTAATTATGACATATCTTCTCAAAAAGATCAATGTGCAAAGGAATTAATTGCTACTGAGACAACAACCAAATTCTGGAACATCGGAAGCTATAATTAACTACAACAATGCTACAAGTTCTTACTCATGTACAATAAATAACAAATTGAACATTTTATGAGGAAGGTAAATATAACTGCAACAGCATAGCGATAATGTTTGGATGAGATCAAATTGATACTAACAGGTGTGTACATGCACAAATTTAGTAACATAGAACTAATGGCACTAAGGCGCCGTCCACTATGTATGCCAAAACTGGTGTAAAGACAACTATTGCTACATCTCGCACTGGTGCCCTGCACTGGCGAGCCGATGCAGCGCAAAAAAATCAGGGACCCAGATTCCGGAGCACCTAGTTGCTCTGATGCCCAGTTCCTTCGTGCCATAAAGTTTTAGTATTTTACTGCTTGGCTGCTCGGATGTGTGGACCAAAGTTGGCTGCACAAACTGCTGAAGTGGTGCCAAATAATTTTCTAGTGGCACCGCTGATGAGATGGCAACAAGTTTAGATACTAGGTACAAACTGTGACACTGTCTTAGGATGCGTTTGGTTGAAGGTGTGGTATGAATGGGTTGGGACCGTGAAAGTGTCTAAGTCACATCTAACAAATGATTTGTAACAACGAAAGTGGGTCTAACCTTCTCTGCACATGCCAGAAACTTCCTCCCACTGTCCACAGATTCAAATGTAACTAGCTTCATGCATGGAGATTGTGGTGACAACGAGTAGATAGATCTTCAGCCACCCCGCTCCATTCGTTGCCACTGATAGTCCTAGGGAGCTACAAGGGGAAAACTGACTCAAATCGACCATCGGGTAAAAATCCTTCATTCCAAGTCATAGCCCAAGAGAGAGAAGAGAGGCATACCTGGGTGGTGAAGGATTTGTCGCCGGAGGAGGAACCGCTGGAGAGGTCTTTGAAGAAGACCATGGCAACCCCGCCGGTAGGATGCAAGACGGCGAGAGCGAGGAAGCAAGTGAGGAAGCGGTTATAGCTTAGGAAGGAAGGAAGGAGGAAATAGGCAAAATGTGCCTTGTGGTCGGGGAGGAAAGAGGGTGAGGAAGGGGGAGGGGCAGGGGTAGATATTTCGGTGGTAGGCCAAAATTTTGGAAATGTGGAGGCAAACTTTGTGTGCGGTGCGGCCGGACCATTCACTTTGAACGATTGTGTGTATCACAAACGATTCTTCTACTTTACACGCATGGGATGAGTTTGATAATTCAAATTTTGGTGGAAATTTCCCCAGGTACATCATTGCATAATTTAACATCGGTTGCTAATTTGGGCACACAGAAGACCGTACAGCAGACAGACCACACTTACTGAATCGAGCAATTTTAGTAATTAAACAAAGCCAGTTGACCTAAACATTTCTCTAACAAAATACTAGCATTAGACAAAGTCTAAGTACGCATAATTTTAACAAATCCGCCACCATGCCGGCCTATGCATCGTCGGTGGGAGATGAGACATTGATGACTTGTCCTTGCGACATGCCGCCATTGGTGCACTCCGCATCCCCCCTGCTAAAGTCGACCGCATCCTTGTCCTTGTACTCGGCGCTACCCTCAAGGTTGTAGTACTCGTAGTAGTGGCTGCGCCAGAGCTCGCATTGGTACTCCATCGCTGATTCCTCGATGGACAAACTCCTCTCTACCTCGACCTCGGCCATGCGCAACTCCTCCCGGCGCTCCTCGATCTCCGCCACCTCCTGCATCTCCAGCTCCCGCTCGGAGACCTAATGAGGAAGCAGGTGCTCCATGGCCACTGCTGCCTTTTCGAACGTGGGTTGCATGCTGGATACCAAGGTGGCCTGGAATATCTTGGCGTGTGCGTCCTCGATCTTGGCATGGATGGCTTCAACCCGGGCCAGGGCGACATCGGCAACACAGACGGTAGCTCGAGCGCTCTTGGCATTTGCAGCTGCCGTTGCAGCAGTAGCTGCAGCCGTCGTAGCTGCTGCAGCTGCCCTGTCGGCTGCCACAGACGCCCTCTCAGTGGAAGCGGTCGCGCTCAATGCGGATGCGGTGGCACTCTCGGCGTAGGCGGCTACGCTCTCGGCGCAGGCGGCGGCGCTCGGGGGACGCGTCCATCGTATGGGTCTTCACGAAGCGTTTCCACAACGTCATCATTGGAACAAGGGGGTGCTGGAATGGGGATCAGGATTCGTGGATTCGGGGGTCGCTGGCACTGGAGCAAACGAGCCGGCGAAGCTTATGGAGGAAGACTTAAATAGACCTAGATATTTTCAACGCAAACGGTTCCTAGAAAACAACTGTGTGTGATGTTGTCGATATTTTTATTAGCTGTGAAAGACGAATTTGGAGTAAAGTGGCAATGAATGGTGTTTTAAATGTACGAGAAAATTTGTAGTACTAATACAACTGTCATGTCAAATTTTGGTAAATTTTAGGGGTCATTTGACCTTTTAGGACATTTAAGTGATTTTCTAGCCATTTAATGACCGTAATTGAAATTTGAACTACATGTACATGCAACAGCTAACCATAACGGTTTGAAAAGTCATAATTTGTGTACTTGTGTGCGATTTAATTCCATGTACAGTAAATTGGAATGAATTTTCAAACATATTGGTCTAACGGTTATGACACAATTAAGCATGGAGTGCCATGGCATTTAAATTCCAAAAAATAAAAAAACGGAAACACATGAAACCTTGGTTGATGTAATGTCATGCCACCAAGATGATGTGGTAAAAAATTTGGCATGTGTGATGAAAGTTTGGACACACACCCCTCACAAATCAGAGCAACTCACTAGAAGGCTCCTGGTTCCGAGAGGGAACAATGCATGTTTGATGACGAACGGGAGATAGCTTCCTCTTACGACCTTCAAATTTTTTCTACGTGTAACGTGCACTAATACAACTGTCATGTGGAAATTTGGAAAATTTCAAGGGTCATTTGACCTTTTGAAGACGTTTAAGTGATTTTCTAGCCATTTAATGACCGTAATTCAAATTTGAACTACATCTACATGCAACGGCTAACCATAACGGTTTGAAAATCATATTTTTGTACTTGTGTGCGAGTTAATTCCATGTGTAGTAAATTAGAAGGATTTTTCAAACATATTTGTCTCACGACAGGGACACGTGTATATTTATGCATGGAGTGCCATCGCCTTTTAAATCCAAAAATTTAAAAAATGATCAGAAAAACATGAAACCTTGCTTGATGTAATGTCATGCCACCAAGATGTTGTGGTAAAAAAATTGGCATGTTTGACGAAAGTTTGGGCACACACCCCTCACAAATCGGAGCAACTCACTAGAAGGCTCGTGGTTCCGAGAGGGAACAATGCATGTTTGATGACGAACAGTAGATAGCTTCCTCTTACAACCTTCAAATTTTTTCTACGTTTAACGTGCACTACGACCTAATGTGAAAATTTGGAAAATTCTAGGGGTCATTTGACCTTTTAAAGACATTTAAGTGATTTTCTAACAATTTAATGACCATAATTCAAATTTGAACTACATTTATGTAACATCCCAAATTTTCAATTTCGAATGTTATACATTAGATCATCATTGCATATCATATTTTATTTGCTTTTGGTTTTGATCCTAGAAACTCTATGCAACTCAAGGACCCACGGAGAGAGTTGGGGATTTCGTTATTTTCATATTTGAGTGTTCTCAAATTTTGAGAATAGAATCATTTGATTTTAATTATTTTATCATCAATTATTTCTATTACAAAAATATGAGAGAGGGAATAAAATGACTTCCCAAAATAAAGAAATATTGAGGATTTAATAATAAAATCAAATAAGATTTTATTTTGGAGTTTTTGGTATTTTATTTGAATTTAGGAAAATGTGTGTTTTTCAAAATTGCATTTAGGCCCCCAAATAAATGTTCACCTTGTGCGGCTTGATTTTAGAAACCCGGGAAAATTTATTTTGGGATTTTTAGAGTCCTTTTAGTATTTCTTTTATTTGTTTTTCTGCATGGAATATTAAAAAACGAAAACGACCTGCGGGCCGTGTTAGGCCCGGACTCCTTCGGGGCCGGCCTTTAAAAGCCGGGGCACCCCACCCCGCAGCCTACCGAGCCGCCCCG